>NC_057802.1:534651034-534659552 GCF_018294505.1 Triticum aestivum | reverse complement strand
GGGGGAATTTTTGGGTGTGGGGGGGGGGAGGATTTTCGCGCGGTGGGCGGGGGGAGTTTGGTGCATGGTCGGTTTCTCCAAGTGCAGTCCCACGTGTTAGTGAAGAGGCAAGCCGAAGCGCGTTCCGTTTGCGTGAGCCGTGTGCAGGACCGAACGTGTGTGGGGTGCAATGCGACCGCGACAGGAGTCCTGTGAGTGTACCGCCTTTTTTCCTTTTAAACTAGGTGCTTCGCCCCCTAAAAAAAAATTTGTTGCTTCGCGCGATCCATCGATACTACTACTAGTAATCCGGTAATCCCGACTAAAACAGCGCGGCCGGGTCTTTTCCCGCACGATATGCTGGGAGGTTGGCTTAGTTGGGTTTTTTAGGACGAGTAATGCTACACCTACGTAATCCCAGTTACGTAATTAACGTAATGTGAAATGTGTGAGCTGTTGATTGTAGATTGGGGGGAGTGAGGGGCCCACGACCATGAAAATCAGGGGAGGAGAGACAGAGAGAGAGAGGCAATTTACGTTAACCCTTTCGTAGGTTCCCGTAGATGTAGAAAGATGTGAAATGCGTGAATGTGTAGTGGACGTACTATTGGAGTGCCTAAGATAATTTGTGTATGTATAGACCCTATGTGTTTATTTTACTTCGCATGTTAGATTTGTCTCGGTTCAATAAAAAGCAGAGTTGGTGATGATGGTGTGCCTGTCATCCTGCAATATAGGCCGTCCGATCTATATCTAACGGATAGGAAGGAAACTATGACAATTTACCCGGACTCCTCTCCACATTTGCAGATAAGGCTTTCCCTCGTTCATCCTTTTCTCCCACAAGATCTTGATCTTTCGTGCAACGCACGGGCATCTTGCTAGTACTCCTACAATATGTATATTATTGTGAAAGTTCATATACACCGGCCGAGATTAATGGAAACACGGCAGATTTTCATTACATTTCGAACTTTTATAGGACAAAAAAATAAAAGAAACCCGACCCTAAACCTATTCTACGGCGGCGACCGACGTCCTCCATCTGCGATCTCTATGTACGGGGGCGGGGTTCAAGACCCGTGAAGTGAAGGTGCGGTCTCCGGCGAGGAAGAGTAGAACACGGGATACGGACCGGCCAGTTGGCACACCATGCCCTGCCGCCTCCCATGTCCTACTCATCCTCGGAGGAGTCCCCGACCTCGGCGGTGCCGGACGTTGGACGACGGCAAGTAGGACGCGTGGCTGACGGTGCTCCCGTCGTCGGCCGCCAGCGCGGCCACCGCTTGTGCGGTCGCGTCCGGCTACGCCGCTATTGCGTCGCGAGAGGCGACTTGAGCGAGGGCGGCGACCTCAAGCTTCATCCCCGAAGACAAGCTCTCCGCAGAGCGTTCGCACTTGCGGTCATGGCGGATGTGGAGCCAGGTAGGAGGACGATGCGCTACGGTGTGAAGGTTAGCTGGGCGTTGCCGCTTTAAGTTGCGCATTCCGGTGAGGCCAAGCGTCCGGGTGCGTCATTAAGTCGCCGGAGTTGGTTCCTCGGGCACCGAGCCTCTTAACGACGAAATACGAACGAAAGGCATGAATGCGGGCAGCTGGCGCCGGCTGGGAACGCACCGCGCGATGGCGCGAGGGACGAGGGTTTTGGTGTGCTAGGGTAGTCAGCTGCGGTCGTGGCAATGTTGGAGATGCCCTTTGCTCACATGCGATCCCCGCATGTCATTGAAAAAGCAAGACGACCCGGCATGGTCTCAGGTCTAGAGGATGCAGTTGGCCGCGCTATACCACTCCGCGGACGCGTCGCGGCGCCCCGTGCATCCTCGACGAGCCGGGTGTTGGCGTGTGTTTGGATTGTGGCCAAAGTGCACCTTACCAAAATTTTGGTCATGACCCAAAGATTGGTCTTTGTTTGGATGGTTGCCATTTTTTTGGCATGCCAATGAACTCTAGCCAACTCTAGTTCATTTTTCTTGCCAATGTCGGCCAAATCATGGGCAACCAATACCTCAACCAAAATTTTGGCTACCCAATGCTTTGATGGGGCAACCTTGGGCACAAACCAAACATACCGTTGGTCGTGCCACAGCACTAACGCCACCCTCGGCACACTGAAACCGACCGTGTCTAGCGACGATATGAGCGTGTCGCTCACCGCGGTCACCGTGTCCAGAGGCGGTGCTGGAGCTGCGCCCCGTTGTTGGCCCCAACGACCCACATGAACGGTTGTCGGTGGCGAGGAGGTTATGGGCCAGCTCCTCCATTGGACTAGTCTGCGCTACGTCGTCCCGGCGGGTGTGCCCCACATGTCGGTTTCCCTGTTTTCCCGGCCATATTCGAGCGTCAGTGCTCCGCGTTGCGCATTAGGCCTTTCACTATGTAGGCCAAGCGAGACAACTTATTGTTTATTTGAGCCGTTCAAGTATAATCATGTGGCGTTTGCTTATTTCTCATTCCTCTGCAACCCTCTTCTCCATCGATCATGTCGCCCTCCAGTCGAGTCCATCCTCCCGCATGCCTCATTTGAACATTCCGCCGAGTATCATTCGTATGTACCCACCCTAGTCCTCTTTCAATAGATCTCCGGACCCCGAGATGAAATCGAGAGGGAACGAGTGGGGGCACGTGATACCTAAGGCGGATTCAAAATTTTGAACCGGTGATCATAGCATCCGCAAATCATATATAAAGGGTATTCAATGTTCGTTTCATTTTTGAACGTACAATATACTCCCCCTTTCCTTTCTAGTTTACATATAAGTTTTATGTGTAGTCAAAGTATCTCTACTTTGATCAAAAAGGTATCAACATTCAACAACGCCCAATCAATATTGTTAGATTCGTACGTACTCCTAGATTTGTACTCGAGATGGTTTCCAATTTGACTATTGACAAGATTAATAGTACATGAGATGTATAATGTGAAAATTATATCTTTGGAAACTCCTTTCACATACGAATTTGACCGTATGCTTTGTGTAAGTTGCATGTCATATATTATTACTCTAACATTTGGTCAAAGTTAGCCTCGAAAAACGCATTCGACCCTGTATGCTTTGTGTAAGTTGCATGTCATATATTATTACTCTAACATTTGTGTAAGTTGCATATCATATATTATTACTCTAACATTTGGTCAAAGTAGTATAGTGGAAGTGGATCCTCTGATGTAGGTATCCCTGCCTTACCCTCCCTTTCGGTCACTTACTGGCGGACCCCATGCTTGCTAGGCCTTGCATGTCAGTTACTCAATGGGTTCGGCCACGTCAGGGGATCCTCATCTGTAGTATACTCCCTCTATTTTTATTTACTCCGCATAAAACGGAGGGAGTGGTGGTATAATAAATGACGCGGGCGGGGGAGGGGGAGGGACGTCGGTTTGCTCTCAACTGCGGTCCCACAAGCGAGCAAAAACGCAAGACGAAACGTGTTCCATTTGGTGAGCGATGTGGAGGGTCCAGTGTGCCGGGCTGCAACGCGAACGTGACAAGAGCGATGTACAGTCAACATCGATTGACCGGTCGTCACCGGAACCACTATTCACACCAGAACCTTCGCTGCTCGGCCTACGCCAGCCAGTGCCCTAAAACCACACCAAATCTCCAGCCCATTCCCCCACCTTTCGATCCCCTAGCCCGCATCAAGCATCCCCTAGTTTGCCGGAAAGCCATGGTGCGCCACAAGATCACTTACTATAAGATGCTGATGCCAGAGCGCCGCGCAGAAATCGCGGCGGCGGTCGGCGCCACAGACCTCCGTTCCCAAGCTCGCTTTGCGGCGGGCCAATCCCCGAGTTCTCTGGAGCCAAGCTATGAGGAGGAGGAAGCCGATCCAATGTTCATGGCGGAGGTCGCGGCGCAGAAGGCCCCCGATGGGTATGAGACGATGGACGTCGACTTCGTGCCGGCGTCCGAGTCCCCCATGGTGCAGGCGGACCAGTGGTTCAACATGGCGATACTAAAGGAGGACCGGGAGGCAGAGGCTCAACTCGACGCGGAGCGCGTGCATGCCGCTGCCATCGAGGCTCTCCTGCAGGCGGAACCGGATGCCGTGGATGTGAACCGGGCGGCGGAGGCTCAACTTGAGGCGGAGCGCGCGGATGCCGCTGCCATCGAGGCCCTCCTGTAGGCGGAACCGGACGTCCTGGACTTGAACCAGGCGGCAGAGGCTCGACTCGATGCAGAGCGCGCGGATGCCGCTCTCATCGACGCCCTCCTGCAGGCGGAACCGGACGTCCTGGACTTGAACCGGGCAGCGGAGGCTTGACTCGACGCGGAGCGCGCGGATGCCGCTGCCATCGAGGCCCTCCTGCAGGCGGAACCGGACGTCCTCGACTTGAACCGGGATGTGCTCTCGTCCGCACAGAGCGCCCGCACGCTCCACTTGAACGAGTAGCTGGAGGCCGAGGACAACCACGGTGCGGAGACACACGTCGGGAGTGACGGCTGGTTCGCGCTGGCAGCCAAAGACGACGAGGCCGTCTCTTTCCGCGAGCAGTGATGGTTTTTCTTTATGTTGTTGTTTTTATGGATCTTTTGCTGTGTAAAAACATATATTTGTTATGCAGGTCGCCTGACTTGGGCCAGTCTACCATTTCAGGCGGTTGGATGAATATCCTACGTCTCCTAACCCTTCTTTCCTTCTTCCTCACCTCTTCTTCTTCCCCGACAGACCACCGCACGGGCCGTACGGATACTCCCCAACATGCGGTTGGATAAACATACTTTATGAACAAAAATTATGTGTCAGCGATAGGATGGAAGAGTTTGGTTTGTTCACATGCGACAGCACGTGCCAATGAGGGTGCGTTCCCTTGGTTGGGTTTGCGGCGTGCAGGAGTGACTGTGTGAGGGTGCGGTGCGACCGCGGCGTGCAGGAGCGACCGTGTGAGGGTGCGGTGATACCGCGACAACCGTGCGCAAGTGTACCTCCTTCTCATTTTGAAAACTTTAGGCAAGCTTGGCAAAAATGTGTGGCGAAGTTTGGCAATGCAAGGCCTAGACCCAAAGAGGATAAGTACGTACGTACTAGGAGTACTAGTGTTAAAAAAGAAAGGCGGGGTTTTCCTTCGCGGGATTTAATCGATACAAATCCTTGTTTCACGTGTCAATTAATGCATATTTTTCTCTCCAAAGACCAAAGAGCTAACCATCTCACTCCTCATTGCTTGATTAATGCAGCGCCATGCAAACCAACCTTCTCACTTCCGCATGCATGCAGGGGATATTAATGTCCTTGGTTGCTAACCCCATCAATTTTGCCTCGATTAGTGTTAGTGGCCCTTTGCAAGTTGTAATTTTGATATACTGGCCTTATGTACAAAAAAATGGAGGTAGTAACTACATTTGACTTCCTTCCCCATTGTGGTGATGTCGACGATATCTTTTTTTTGGTGGTTTGGCGAAGTGCGTTCGACGGAGAACACCATTGAGGGAGACCACGGTAAGTCGTTCGCAAGTGCCACCTGCAAGCCGAGACAACCGCCTTATTTGCATCCAGGAAGTCCTTTACTAGTACTACTAGGAGTACTAGTGCGGTGAGATGGTTTCTCAAAGAAGACGATGGAGAAGCGGAGTCAACGAAGAGTGAAATGATGGTTGCTTCGTCCGTTCTTTTGTGATTTGACGCCTCACTGCTTTGTGATTTGTGATAGAAGGGACAGGGGAGTAGACTCTGTGCTCTATACTGTACTACATGTGTCCAAGCATGGGAGAAAGGGGAGAGACGTTGCATTTTTCTATTCCTTCAATCAATCAATGAGGGAGCTTCGGTTCCATCTTTTTGGCTTTGGCAACACCGTCCACAATGGTTCCCACGATGCCAAAAGCTATTTTCACATTTGGCTACACATTGTGGATGCCCTTAACCGTACCACTTGGTTTTGCTCCTGTGTGCTATCTATACAAATCTCAATTATATTGATCTAAAAAATTATAGAATCAAGATTAGTAAAAAGGAGGTGATTTTGCCGCGCGGATGGCGGGGGAGGTTTCTTATTTGAGCAATGCTACATCCACGTAATGGTTTACCTAAAGTTACGAACTGGTGTGATGTGGGACTATTTGATTGGATTAAAGGAGAGGATTGGGCCCACCCCACCTGAAAATCAGGGGGGCATATATAGATTAGATGGAAAGTATATGTAGCAGCTACGTAGCCCTTTGTAAGTCTAGGATTAGGCTTCTTATTTTCGGAGGACGTTGTCCTGGCGGTTTGCTAACATGCGGTCCCATGTGTCAGTGCTTTACCAAGCCGATCCACGTCCCACATGAGGCAGAACAACCGCAGAAGCAACACGTGGTTAAGTTGAAGAAGATGAGGGAGAAGCGGATTCAGCAACGAGTGAAATGATGTGATGGTTGCTTCGTCCCTCCAACTTAACTGCGGGAAAGGTGCAGCTTTGTGATTTGACGTCTCATTGCTCATTACTACACCGGCGCCATGACTGGGGTGCTTCACCCCGGCTGCTCTGCACTGTATTCTGGTATGGCACGTGGACCCGGTAGCTTGATGTCCCACATGTCGGCGAAAGGGACTAGAAGATTTATGAAAGTGAGCGCTCCACTCTTACGATGGAGGAGTAGACGACATGACGGCCCAGTGAACTGTCACTTGTAGTACTGTATAGTACTATAGTTTTGCTGTTTCGCACGATCCATCGATACAAACCCGATTAAACAGGAAAGGGCGGGATTTTTCCCGCATGGTAGATGATACTGACCATACATTTCAAAGGCAATTTTAATGTATGCAAACTGAATAATTATAAGTAACAATATGATATCTAGTAAAACTAAAAACACATATGATGTATTGTGTTAGAGTGTAGTAGTAGTGTTGTATTGCATAGTTGTTAGATGTAACATGCGAGAACGTGTAGAGATGTAGTTTTGGAGGGCCTACAGAGAGAAAAGCGTAATACGGTCACCGAACTAAGCTGATTACGGTCACTATATACATTTTGCGGTGATTATACGGTCACTTGCTCACAGTTCAGCATCGGATTGCACTCTGTTGACCGGCCAAATAGTCTGCGTGGCGCCATGTTGACTAGTTAAATTGACCATGTTCCTTGTGGGTCCCACCTGTCAGTTCGCATAGGCAGAAGGTCAGATAAACACAAATTTACAGAGGCGCGACAAGGCTCCAACCCGTGCACTGGAATCACCTGGTTGTGTATGTGTCTATCAGGGCCTGATGTGTGCGCATGCACGTGTAGGTTGAGCACTTGAGCGTGAGAGTGTGTGTTCGTCGTATGGTGTACTGGTGTGTGCATGCATGCGTGCGTGTGTGCGTGTGAGTGTTGCGTGCGTGCGTGTGAGTGTTGCGTGCGTGCGTGGCTGCGTGTGTACGTGTGAGTGTTGCGTGCGTGCGTGGGTGCATGTGTTTGTGTGAGTGTTGCGTGGATGCAGTTCGTGTGCATGCGTGCGTGTGTGTATAATCACCACACCAGCTCTTGTGTGTTAAAATAGACGGCTCAGCATACCAATACAAGGCCACCTTGTCCGCTGTGCCCGCGGTCATGACTTCGAACCACCGTCCAAATATTTTTTGTCGTTTGTTTTCATTCTTACTAGCAAGATGCCCGTGCGTTGCACGTAACATCAAGATGCATTTGTATGCCTTGTTTATCTTGTGAGAGAAAAGGATGAACGAGGGAAGGCCTTATTTGCAAATGTGGAGAGGTGTGTGGGTACCTTTTTGCAAAATTGCCATAGTTTCTTTCCTATCCGTCAGATATAAATCAGATGGCCTATATTGCAGGATGGCAGGCACACCATCATCACCAACTCTGTTTTTTTATAAGAGTGTATTTTATGTATTTTATAAGAGTGTAGATGTAGAGTAGATACAAGTCGACAGGTGGGCACAATGGTAGTGAGATAATGTGATGCAACACTAGAGGTGCCACGTGGAGCGTCTGGTCAACTAGTCATGTCATGAGCAAATACAGAGTTGTACGGTGAGACCGTGACTGTATAATAACCACTAAACATAAATGGTGACCGTAATGAGTGGATTCTGAAGTCCAATGTACGTATCGTGCTTTCGCTTCAAATACAATGATCGTCATTGCATATATCGCGAGAGAAAGATGAAACATGCGTGAATTTTCTAGGGGCTTACTTTTAGAGGACCCGGAGATAGTTTTGTGTGCATACGTGAAAGGGGCGTACAGGGGGGGTATGCGATGGAGAGAGAGATGCTCTTCGTTTCTCTTTATTATGACTAACTTTGTATATAGTATAAAAATATACAAATTCACAATGCGGAATAAATATCATTGTGGGCACCATGCAATGCAAATTAGCGTTCGTACTCCTCCATATAACTTTGTAATGTTGTATATATGTAGAAACTCTAAAATAATTTTTTGGCCACACTTTATTCAAAAGGAATGTTGTATGCGAAATAAACGTGAAGAGAGGGCTTTTTGGATCAATGGGGTACGTGATGTAACATGTGTGAATGTGTAGTTGATGCATTTGGCGGGGCCTAGAGAGGTATGTGTGTGTATTACGTATTCGAGAGAGGCATGGAT
>NC_057802.1:534491382-534650638 GCF_018294505.1 Triticum aestivum | reverse complement strand
GTCACGACAAGAGATTCCATTCCCTTGAGTGTGTATATGCAAGGGGGGGAGGGAATAGAGGCACCAGGAGAAATTTTCTGTGTGTGTGGTGTTTGTGTTAGTATGTGTGGGTGTGAGAAGATAATGAGACGTGGGGGCAGAGGGTGTGTCACCACGTGAGGTCCGGTGGGTCGAGGTGAGGCCCTTCGTTCGGTTCCGTCCTGCGGCACATTGGTCGGCCCGTGACGCATTTAGGAAGACCCATGGATGACTAGTCGTACAAGACAAAGATAGCAGAATTGTGAAGGACTCTGTGTCCACTGACAAAGCCAGCTAGGATTTGTAACCCTAGGTTCTTGGACTAAGGTAACCCCTTTATCTCTGATATTACTATTCATCCAACCTAACTTTAAGGGGCATCCTACAGAATGCTCTGCTAGAATCGTACTCGTCGATTAGGAAGAGAGGTGTGAGACAATGCGTGAGAGACAGGCGTAAAGATAATGTGCGTACATGAGACACGTAGGCAGGTCCATGTATATAGAAAGTGTCGATGAGGATTGTGCATGTGTATGTTTGCGAGAGGAAGAGTGCTTGTGATAAAGGTTAGTGAAAACAGTTGTAAATGGTTACGAGAGGGAGGGAGGGTTATATCTAGAGCATGTGTGCGAGAAAGGCACCTCGGGAGAGAGTGTGTGAGCATGTGTGAGAGACCACCGATGGAGAGTGAAACTACACGTAAAAGACTGCTGTACACATTGATTAAAGATATAAATTGTATCCAAATATTAGGATGGGATCATGATATTTGCAATTCGCGTAAGGAGCGGTCATTGATCCATCAGACATCTAGATTCTATCGAATTTGAGCATGTCTATGTTATTATTCGACACAATTGATCCACATAGTTAGTATTTTGAACTCCAGACAATGCATCGCTTTAGCAATCGAATATAAACGTGAGTATAGTTCATGTTGTGTGTGTAAAGAACATTATACATACGAAAGTTACACAATGGACATTATAATTAGCTACCTATGAACTAGCATACATTTGAATTCAACTTAAGGTGGTTTAAAAAAATCGAATCAACATGAAGTCCATTCAATTATTTGAATTTGATATCACGGCATTTGTAAACCATACCTAAATTATGGGGGCACCAATCTTTGCTTTGATTTGGTACATAATAGCATATGTAGTCGTGTACAAAATAGATTCAAATTTAGCTCCTCCATTCCAAAATAATCGTAGTTATAGGATTTTCAAGTGTCCAAATTTCAAAAAGAAGCGGATAATTTAATGAGGTTTTCAAACATACAAGGTCAAATATAACGTTGTCTATTTAGGTCAATCCTCATAGTTCAAGAGTACTCTAAACGTGAATGCTTGTGTTTCAAAATTTCGAACGAAGCGCCAAAAGAGCCTCTACTCGCCCGGAACCGCGTGAGACCAATGTTTGGTAGTACAAGGAAATTACTTTTCTAATAACTCCGACCCGTGAAACCTACCGGCCCGACGTCCAAAGGTCTAAACCGGGGTAGGTTTGTAGCTTCATCTAGACGCCACGCAACCGCATCCGAAAAACATTCATACACAATGGCCGCCTAAGCACACATGCGCGCGGCCGAAATCGCTGTAACACCCCAAAATTTTAACCCTGATTTATCAATTAGAATTTTGCCAGGAAATTAAATTTTTATTTTCTGGATTTATCTTTTGATTTTAGAAACTCTCTTTTCTTTGATATTGTGGAGTTTTTACCCCAAGTGAAAACTTTCCAAAAAATATTATTGGACTTATATACCCTCTCAAGAAAACATTTCTTTTATCAGTGGATTCATTTGCATAATTGTTTTTCCTGAGCTTTATTCTTTTAAAAATGATTTTCATAAGTTTCAGAGCTCTATTTGCACTACAACCCTTTCAAAAAATTCTTTAAAATTCTCACCAAAATTTGGGGATGTCATGTGATGTTCCCACATCACTTTTGTGCAAAAATATCTTTTAGTCAATGGAGGTTTTGAGCTCTACCCCAAGTTTTCAAAACTAGTCCAGTTTGTAATTTGGCACTGAAACCTATTTAAATATTTCTTTAAAAAAATTCCAAATGTTTGGAGATGTCAGTAGATGCATATAATTCAACTTTATGCAAAAACCCATGTGTGTTCTTTGAAAAATTTGAGCAAACCATCCTCTTTTACTCTCTGGCCCAGTTTGGCTTTTTCTACTACAACCCTAATTTATTTTGCTCTCGTGCCCATGAGCTTTTTCCTGCTTGTAGTCCTCCCTACCAAACCCTTAAATCCAGGAGAATGGACCCATTGGAGTATTTTTGGTCCATGAAACTATGCCCTTTACTTTCTGTCTAGTATTGGTTTTCTCAAAAATTTGCTCTAACAAGTTTTTGTTTTTGACAAACTAACCTTGCCATCATCACTTGTACCTAAGGAGACTATAATCTGGAGTTTTTGGCCACCCCAAGAGATGCCTAGATGACCATAGCATTCTGTCAAACACCTTGTGTGCATGGCCAGTTTTGGCTTGGTTTTAGTTTGCATTGTGGGCTTGATCCCCTGACCAAACCAGCATGTCCACTAAGCCCCTAGATAACTCTAACCTAGACCTGTTAATCCCCAGCCCCACCCAAGCCTCCTGGCATGCCTTGGCATTTTGCCGAACGCCTGGCATGCATGCTCTGGACGCACCCAGAGCGCACATTTTGCACGCGCGCGCACCGAGCCGCCGTGTCTCGCTGCCGCCCTCCCCGCGCCCGTGCTGACCCTTGCCACTCGCAGCCATCGCACCCGACCCCTCCCTCACCGCAGAGCCGCCCCGGCCACCTCCTGGCACCCCACAGAGCCACCGTCAGGTCGGCCATGGCGGCTAACTGACGGCCGCAGCAGGCCCCGGCCGTGGCAGCACCGCCCGAGCCACTCCAGCGCGCCAGCTGCCCTCTGGAACAGCTCGAGCTCATCCGCGAGCTCGTTTGCTAGCGCACGTCGCAGCCACGTCGCCCTGCAGCTACAGAACGGCGGTTCACCGTCGATCCTATCCACGGCCGCCGTCGGAACCGACCTCAACCGCTATAAAAGGGACCCCGAGCTCCTCCAAGACCCCAGGCAACCTCAAGCCATCCCCCTAGGGCTCCCTTAGCCGGCAATCGATGGGGAGAGGCCTTCTTCCTCGTCTCCGGCCGGTTCGGTCGCCGCCACACTCCGGTGCCGTGCGTCGTGAGCTGAGCCTCCCCTTCCCTTCCAGCACCGCCATTAGACTCTCCTAGACCGTGCGGAGCCACCCAACGCCTCAGCCTCGACCGGAAACCACAGGAGCCCAAACCCCCAATTGCTCCCGAAACGCCGTCCGACGCGAAGCTCACCGCCGGCGACTCCCTGCGTCCCCACCAGCCTTTCGACCACGGGGATGACCGCCCTGAACTGGCAGATCCATCCCTGCCCTCGGGGCCCCCTGGGGAGCCGCCGTTCGCCGGCGTCGATCGCCGGAGCCCCGCCTCTGCTCAGACAGAGGAGGAAGGAGGCGGGCGACTGGTCAAACCTGACCAGTGGGCCCAAGGGACCCACTGTCAGTGACCCACCAGCCGGTCCACACTGGATTAAGTGGAAGCGTAAACCCAGAAGATTATGGAGAGAGAAGAAAACTTTCAAAAGTTTTGGAATGCACCCTGCCTCTCCACAACTTGAAGGCAAGCATTCTGAACCCTGGCATAATATTGTCGTGTGTTGGTTGATATGGTTACAACACCCCCTTGTCTCGGAGTTTTTTTGTTATTTTATGCGATGATAGGATCATACTCATAAGTGCATATTGATGACTCCGTGCTATTGGAATTTGATACGTTATCACCATCATATGCCTTTCATGCCTACCGGAAGGGATACGGGAAAGCCTCTGTCTTGGGTAGACACGGGCTTGTCTCTAGTCCTCCGTCGAGATGGTTGGGTCCGGTAAGGGCATGGTGAGGTATGATGAGCGGTGATTTTGTCTGATTGGTGTGAAATATGTTTCTTATGCTAATCATGTAGGAAATGCTCTAACCTCCTGAGACGACCATAGATCGAGTCTTGTTCCAGTAACCCCCATACTTGTTTTGTACTACCACCTGTCCCTGCCACAGGTAGGGTATGGTTCAGAAGTTGTCAACCCCTTCCTAGCACACACCGTACAGAGAGGCCATGGTGGAAGATACCGGAGGCATCCGGTAGGCATGCCACCTGGTCCGGGGGCATGGGAGTTTTCGGTTGTCGCTGAAGGGGTAGCTCCCCTAGTTTGCGTGCGGTATAAATTTTGTGATCCCATGCTAGTCGAGGTTGTAGCCTCCCCACTTAGAGTTTTGCTTAACGGGTGTCGTGGGTGATTCCAGACACCGATAAGTTTGGCTGGTGTGTGCGGTTAGGTGTGTTTTCAATTAAAAGACCGTAGACGGAATTAGTCCCGATGGACTAAAGGAATCCGTTACCCGTGGGTAAAGAGTACACCCTCTGCGGATATTAAACATCTATTCGAATAGCCGTGTCCATGGTTAAGGACTACAGTCTGGGATGGGTCAAGTGTCGGTCATAGTGTCGGTCTTCGGAGGAAAAACTGCTAAACCAGAACATTGATTATGGCCTGTGACATATGATGATTATGATTATTGTGGACTAACCATTTACATTATTTGAACTATTGAGTATCCCTGGGACGGTTCTACCTCCTGGATATTCACTGAGATTATTCTTATATAAGCCCTTTATGTGGTCTCGCTCAGACGCCCAACTGTGGCATGCTTGTTATTTATTTACTCTATAAGCCCTTTATGTGGTGTCGCTCAGACGCCCGACTGTGGCATGCTTGTTATTTATTTACTCAATAAGCCCTTTATGTGGTGTCGCACAGACGCCCGACTGTGGCATGCTTGTTATTTATTGTCAGGACCCCGATTCTAAGTCACACCAATCTAGCCTGTAACACCTCATATCACATTGGGGCCTCACGCACGGTATTCCCACGGGTGTCGCCTTACCATGGCCCAGGACCGTTTGCGCCTTTTGGCTCACGTATATGATAGTGTCGCTAGCATCCATATGACAGAGAACCCGGGCCGACATGGCTAGTCGTGAACCCAAAGCGGCACTAACTGACGGGGACAGGCATACATGAATCAACATCGAGCATGTCGGTCAGCATCGTGTGAATCCGGGCTGTAGCACTGGGCTAACAGAACTCCGGGAACCCGGGCTGTAGCAGGCTAGGCAGGACTCCGGATGTCACCGCGTGACATTTCCCCGAAGGGACAGACACAGGAACGAAGTGAATCACATGCGGGCCGGTCAAGTGTTTCGGAGCAGTAGTGCTGGGCTAGCAGGACTCCAGTGAACCGGGCTGTAGCGGACTACTATGGCTCATGGAAGCACAAGACTACATTTCCCCATAAGAGAGGCTACCAAGGATAAACAACTAGATTGTCGGATCCCACACATACCAAGCATTTCAATCATACACACAATATGCTCGCTATGTGCAAATACATCATGGCATCACAACTAGACTCTACGACTCAGAGTATTTATTCATTAGGCTCCGAAGAGCCAGATATTACAAACATGGGTCTCTCGACCCAGCATTTAGAGCATACAAGTCAAACACATGCGGAAGCTTAACATGCCTGAGTACAGACAACTATAAATGAAAAAGGCTGAGAAGCCTGACTATCTACTAGATCCTGCCGAGGGCACAAGATCGTAGCTAAGGTAACAAGCTAAACGTCGAAGTCCACGCGGAACTACTAGCAAGACTGAAGTCTCTCTGCAAAACATAAAATAAGCAAACATGAGTACAAATGTACCCAGCAAGACTTACATCAGAACTATCTACATATGCATCGGTATCAACAAAGGGGGTGGTGGAGTTTAATTGCAGCAAGCCAGCTTTGACTCGGTGGCTATCCTAACTATGACTGCAAGAAACTCTTTTGAGGTGGCGCACACGAGTCCACATATTCACCATATCAATACACCACTATGGATTCGCTCCCATCTCCCTACGAGAACGCCATCCATAGCACTCACGCTTATTTTGCGCATTTTAGAGTATCCACTTTCACTTGTCTATGAACTGTTATAGGCAACCCAGAAGTCCTTTACCGCGGACACGGCTATTCGAATAGATCATATTAACCCTGCAGGGGTGTACTTCGTCACACACGCTCTCACCACTTACCGCCGTTTACACGACATGTACTCGGCAACCTTCAAGCGGAAGCCCAACGTGGGTGTCGGCCACAGCCTACCTAAACACTCAAGTCTCTAGTCCAGGTTTATCGCCTATTCAGGTTCCATCTGCAGGGAGTCCGGCCGAGGTTTCCACATACGGCCCCGAACGATGTGTACAGGGTTCCGCGACACCAAACGGGCGCCCGGCATACCCGGCCACGTGCCTACCGCATCACAGCCCACCCCTCGGGTCAGCGCTGCCCACGGCCTCCAGCATACTACAAACACCAGAAACTACTTGCAACTCCTGGACAGAGGACAAGGGTGATTAAGAAGCCGAGAGGGTCCATTGGTTTTGGGCCCAATGCGTGGTAGTAACTGTTTCATGGATCACAAACACAGAACTCAGTTCCTGAGGACGGCTTCAATCAGACAACCCACCATGTACTCCTACATGGCCTCTCACCGCTACCTTTACCAAATCGTGTTCACACACTTAGCTCACACACAGTAGGACATGTTCATCACCATTCCAATTCATCCCCGATGAATCAGACCCGACTCAACTCTAAGCAGTAGCAGGCATGACAAACAAGCATGAATGAGTAGGCACATCAGGGCTCAAACAACTCTTACTCATGCTAGTGGGTTTTATCTATTTACTGTGGCAATGACAGGTCATGCAGAGGATAAGGGGTTCAACTACCGCAGCAAGTAACAGATGAATCGTTGTTGTCCTAATGCAGTAAAAGAGAGCAGGAGCGAGAGAGTGGGATTGTATCAGAATGAACAAGGGGGTTTGCTTGCCTGGCACTTCTGAAGATATTATAGTTCTTCATCGGTGTCATCGAACTCATCATCGGAATCACGACTATCGAGAGGGGACAATTACCGGCAACAAAGAGGAAACACAATCAACGCAATGCAACAATATGATGCATGCTATGACATGGCAATATGATTGTGTTTTGGGCTAATGCAAGCTAGAACAGATTGAGATGAGTCCATTTGAACCAAAGATTCAAATGCATACCCATGTTATGAAGTCATAAAGGTGCATTAACTTGTTTCACCTAAACAGCAAGGTTAGGTTTCTCTAACATGCATGAAACCAGTACAGATGGATAGATTGGATTTTTCTGATCATTTTTCATATATAATTTGTTTCATTTGGAGTTATGGTTGAATTTCTATGAATTTTAGAAGTTTTGGGTATTTTCTGGAATTTCCTATTAAAAAATAAATCCAGAAATGAGTTATTGTGTCAGCACTGCGTCACTGTGACGTCAGTGGTCAACGGAGACGGTCCAGGTCAAACCTGACCAGTGGGACCTGCCTGTCAGTGACTAACCTAACTAATCCAGATTAATTAGCGCTAAACTAATACTAATCTAGTTTAGTTAAGAGCATGGGCCCACACGTCAGTGACTCAGGGGGAGTCAAACTGGGGTCAAACCGGGTCAAACGAGGTCAAACCCGCCGGCGACTCGACGCCGGCGAGGCCCGAGACGGCGGCGCGGCTCGGAAAACGCCCACAGGGCACGGACGAGGCCGTTCTTGGGCTCATTGGAGAGCTCTTGCAGGCGCACGTCGAGTGGTGGCGGCGGCCGGGCCTATGGTGGCCGGAGCCGACAACGGCGAGCTCCAAGGCGGCAGCCGGAGTTCGGCTTAGCACGGGGGCGGCGTTAGGGAGCATGACACGGGGTGCGGAGGGGTGCTATGGCCTCCTGGGGGTGCACTGAGCACGGCTACGTGCTCGGTTTAAACGGAGGCGAACCAAAACGACGACGGCGTCAAGTCCGGCGCCGGTGAGGTCTCGGTCTCGACGGAAACGAAGGCTACGATGAGCTAATGGACATGGCAGAAGGGGGAATCGGTAGAGGAGCTCACGGCGAGTGCAGAGGTGGCCTCTACGTGCTCGAGGAAGCACCGGAGCGAGCGGGGCGGCGAGAGGGATCTCCGGCGGTCCGAGGTTGAAGACGGCGACAGGGCGGTGCTGCGGTGCGTCCCGGCTTGCTTGACTTGGCGGAGAGGTCGGGGACGATGTGGCAGAGCTCCTGGACTGGTCGGGGAAGCAAGGGGGAGGCGGTGGACACGGCAACGGCGAGCGGCGGCGACGGTGGCGTTCGGCCATGCGCGTGGGAGAGAGACAAAGGGGAGGAGGAGCACGGGGAGAGTGAGAGGGGTCGAGGCGGCTACGTGGCATCACCATAGAAGGCCAGGGCGTCGAGGGAGAGCGGCAAGCAGGAGGTGGCCGGGGCGCGTGCCGGCGTGCGGCGAACACACGCCTCGCATCCTTCTGGCGCGGGGTGGGAGACGACTGGCAGATGGGCCTGGTGGGCTGCTACAGTGCCAGGCCGGCCAGGTAAGCGCCAGGTATTCTCTCTCTCTCTCTTTTTGTTAATGTTTTTCTATTTTTCTGTAACTTCGGGGCTTTATTAAAAATACCAAAAAGTTTTCAAAAATCCTGAAAATTAATTGTGGGCTCTGTTTGGATTATTCCTAACAGCCCTCACTTAAGTTCAGAATTAATTGAGCACTTAAAATAATATACATCATTTAAATGCCCAATTGCAAATAGCATATGATTTAAATCAGAGCCCAAATATGTCATGGAAAAATGTGCATCACCTCTGGTTACTGTTTCCAGCATTTTCCAAGAATGATGAACATTTTTGAAAGCCATTTGGATTTACTGGAAATATTTTGGTTGAACCTAGTGAATTCCTTTAGTGCTAGGGTTTAGGCAATCCCCATTTCAAGTTTCTTTCAAAGTTTAAACATGATGCACACATGAAGTTAGCCTAGTGCAATGTCAGAAGCTAGGGATGTGACAACTATTTACTCTATAAGCCCTTTATGTGGTGTCGCACAGACGCCCGACTGTGGCATGCTTGTTATTTATTTACTCTATAAGCCCTCTATGTTGTGTCGCACAGACGCCCGACTGTGGCATACTTGTTCTTTAAATTGTTTATAAGCCCTTTATGTGGTGTCGCTCAGACGCCCGACTGAGGCATGTTTTATATGTTCATCCCTTCGAGGCGTCGCTTCAGACACCCGATCGGTGTATTCTATTTCTATTCCCTTACTGCCTATTCATGTTGTAGACGGATAACCTGCTTGCGTGCATCATGGACGGTCATTTTGTGATTAGCATGTAATCATAGAATAGTTTCAGAGCATGACTATCATTTGTTATATTGTTCCTGTGTTCATAATGTTTGCGAGTACATTCAAAAGTACTCACTGGCTTGTCCCTGGCTATTGTCTTGGCCAGATTTCTTGCATGGAGAGGAGCGTTGCGATGACAGCCCCGGAACCCACGCAATGGTGACAGTAGCCTCGCGAAGATAGGAGTTACCCTGGTCAACTGTTCCTGTGGGAAATGGAGTCCCATAGACACAAATGAACCACAAACCGCTTCCGCCATCAGCCACTAGAAACCAATTGTTGTACTCATAGGCCAGAATGGTCTTGTACTACACATTTTGTATTTTGCTTGGAATTTCTATATCAAGTTGGTGCCTCATCAGCTAACAGTAATCCTGGGGCTGGTGAGCACAAGGGCCATTTTCTGGGAAATTGATATCCCGAAAATCCGGTCCTGACAGTTGCTCCAGCCCACTATTTGGGACACCTGGGATTACCATCCTACCCCCGACCCGCAGTAGGTCCGAAATTTAAGAGGGGGCAAAGTTTGTACTTTCCCCAAATTTCAAACAAGTGCGTCCCATCTTCTGTTCAAAAAAGCCAAAAACAAGCGCGTCCCAGACCAAAACATGGTTCCCCCCACCCGTCCGATTCCCCATTCGTACTCCGTGGGCGCCAAAACTACCTCTCCACCAGCCGCGAAACCCCGCGTCCTCCGTCCGCCACCCCATCCCACCCATCAACCGCCGCCCTCCTCCATCACGCCGGAGCCGATACCCCGACGTCGTCGTCCACCGCAACCTCAACCGCAACGCTCTCCATGGCTAGTAGTTGAAGCCGAGGCCGAGTCGTCCGTACCCGAGCCAGTTCAACCACGCCGTCCCGCGCCTCACCGCTGCCACTCCAACTTCGCCACCCTCCACCGCACCGGAGCTATTCCTGCTACGCCGTCCTTTGCCGCCTCGGATCTGCTTCCCCTCCGCCGACATACGGCCACGGCAACACAGTCAACAATTTGGCCATGGGTTCATCCAAGCCTGCACCCTCCAGAACATCGGTTTCCCTGGTAAAAAGAAGAAGATCGGCACGACATGTGGAGGTGACCACACCGGCAACCGAAAAAGGTACTCCTCTTCCCTTATTCGTGCAAATCTTACATCTCTGCTTGCACGGTATTCATCCCACAGAATACACTAGTTGACCACTTCTTCTTGATACTAGATGTTCCTAGTAACTCGCGATGCACAAGGTTTCTCCTCATATACTATTTCACCTTAGCTAGAGGTCCGTCACCCCCCTGAATTTCAATTTCTGGCCAGTTGATTCCCAATTAACGGAAGCATTCCCCGGCATAATAGGCGCTAGTACGCCTATTACACCGGGGAAGCAGCGCCTTGGTGTTTATCTTAGGGGCGTGTGCGGCCTAGAGCTACTGGCGCCCGATCTGGAGGTTGGCCGGGATTAAAGGGATGGCCTGGGGGCGCTGCCAAGCACGGCGGTGGTGTGAGGTTGATGGGAGGGCGGGGCGGTGGAGGCAGGGGTCTGGGCCGATGGTCGCTGGCGGTTCGAGAAAGATCGTCAACAGTGACTCGCGGGAGGTAGACGAAGGCCATCTGCCCGTTCCTTATAGATCGGACGGTTCATTAAAAAAATCGACTGGCCTATTTATTTTCAGTCGACTGTTATCTTAGATATGACCACATGTGGTGGTGTGCTGGAGGAGTACCTGCATTTCCTGTGCTCATATATTACAAAATCATACGGAGTAGAATCTAATTTTGTTGCCATGCAATGTTGTAGAGCTATCATATGTCTCCTATCATTTATTTTTCAGCCACCAGCTATCTGCTACTTTTACAGTGCACTAGTTCTGCACACACACTTCACCCTTACTCTCACTATTGTGTTTTTATGCAAGGGTATTTCAGACTCTGCTTCCATGAGAGAAGCCAAAAATAAAAGAGAGAAGTCGCTCCAGCTTCGTATGCGGGTAGGCAAGACACGTTGCAGCGCTATAAAGGGTGCAGTGTCAGCAGATGGAGACGGTAAACATAGCTCTGGAGTTGATGACCTCGCTCGCAATGAACCACCATCCCAGGTGCTTGCTTTAACATCGCGGTGTCATATGTGGTTACATGCTCCATATGGTGTCTAGCTTGTATTCGAAAGGCCGAAGTCGGTAAGATAAGGAAAGATATTTTTTTTACATGAACCACCATCCCGTGAGCACCAGAAGACAAATAGCTAGTCAGGGCACTGGCCGAGCCAGTGACAAGCCCAGCAAAGATAGGCATCACCTGGAAGCCAACTAAAAAGCTACGATGCTGGTGAAGCAGCCCGCCTCCCACCAGGCTCTCAGGTCCTAGATGATCATGGTCACCACTCCAGCCGGATGTCTAGCTTGTATTGCTTCCAATTTGGTTAAATTGCATCTGCTTAGCTTACAAATTATACCTTTGAATATGACATACCTTTCTGTTTTTGGTACATACTAGTACATCTGTGTATTAACCATGTTCTTACATCAAACTAATGTTCTTGTGTATCCCTCATCAATCACTTATGACGAGGTAGGCAGGCAAGGGGACTACTCCTCATTTAAAGAATGCAGCGTCAGCCTCCCGACATGATTCTCAAGAAACAAAAATGCTAGATGAAGATAGTGAACGTAGCTCTGTAGTTGATTACAGCATTTCCCCTACACTAGCATCGCAGGTGCTTGCTCTAACTTGGCAGCGTGATACGTGGTTGCATGTTGCATATGGTGTCTAGATTGTAATTCTTCCAATCTGGTTAAACTGCATGTGCTAGTCTGCTTAGCTTATACATTATACCTGTTAATGTGACATGCCTTCCTATATTTAGTACATAGTACTTCTGTCTATTAAGCATGTCCTTACATAAAACTATTGTTTTTTTGTATCCCGCATCAATCAACATGACGAGACACCTTTAGTATATGCAGTGTGATATTAGTTGCATCTTTCATATGATTTATAACATGCGCTGCTTCTAATTTGTTGAAATTCCATTTATGATGGGACGCTTTTAACTTGGCGGAGTCATATTGGTTGCATCTTTCATGTGGTGTCTAGCTTGCATTGCTTCTTATTTGCTGGAATGGTTTCTGCTTAGTTTACACAAACAGTTGTGAACATGCCATGCCGTCCTGTTTTTCGTACATATTCCATCCTGGTATCATGTGTTTGCCTTACATCAAAGTAGTGATTGTCAGTATCATGCATGAATGAGTTCTGAAGAGAGAATTTTATTGCTTTTTCTTGTCGGTTTTACTTGACAATTCAAAATCAATAAAGCGGAAGGAAGTTAGCAAGGCAGTGGATAAAGGTGCTCCTTCCGAACGGAGGGCCTCTACAGTTTCTACTCCTCCACACCCCCAAGATGATTTCCAAGACAACACATGCATAGACACTCAACAAAGCTGTGTTTATGATGAGCACGTCTCCCCTAGTGTAGCATCACCGGTGCTCCCTCTAACTTGGTACTGTTATATGTGGTTGCATGTTATGTGTGATGCCTAGCTTGTATTGCTTCTAATTTTGTTGAATTCCATCTGCTTACTTTACACATTATACTTGAATAAGACACGTGTTCCTGTTTCTAGAACATACAATATCTGTCTATCACACCATGTTCTTACATCAAATTACTACTGTTGTGTAACCTGCAACAATCACTTATCATAAGACACGTTTGACTTCGGAGTGTGATATAGGTTACATCTCACATTCTTTTCTAGCTTGTACTACTAATTTGTTGAAATGGCACTTATGACGAGACAGTTTTAACTTGGTCGAGTGATATTCGTTGCATCTTTCATATGGTGTCTAGCTTTCATTGCTTCTAATTTGTTGAAATGCCTTCTCCTTAGTTTACACATCATAAGCTGTGAATATGCAATGTTGTGAATATGCAATGGCACTAATGACGCGAGATCTCTAACATGGTAGTGTGATGTTGTTTGCATCTTGCATATGATTTATTTCTTGTACTGCTTCACATTTGTTTAAACGCCATTTATGATGAGACACTGTTAACTTGGCAGAGCGATATTTGTAGCATCTTTCATATGGTGTCTACCTTCCATTGCATTGCTTCTAATTTGGTGAAATGTCTTCTTCTTAGTTTACACATCATAGTTCTGGTTATCTCTTCCGTCCTGCTTTTCATACATATTACATCCTCCTATCATGTGGTTGTCTAACATCAAAGTTCAGTTCGTCTGCATCACGCATCAATTTGTTCTGAAGAACTAAATTGTTATTCGTTTTTCTTGTCGGCTTGACTTAACATGGCACAGAGAAAGAGGAAGAAACACAGAATGGCAGGGAATGAGAAGCGGATGAATCCTGCAGATTCTGCTGGTACTGATGGTGCAATAGAAGGTCAAAGTCCAGCGGAAAATTCTACAAACACGGCATCCCATGCCACCCGAGTTGCAAAAAAAGCCAAACAGAAACAAATAGCTGCCACCAAACAAGCAAAGACAGCCCTAGTTCTTGCAACACCTACCACAGTACTACCAGCTGCACGACTTACTCGTGCGTCAACTGAGCTAGCAGCACATTCCCAAGCTCCCTTGCCACCTGACACTACTTCCCAAGCACTCTTGACACAAGACGAGTTGGCAATATCAGATGAACCTTGTGAGCTTCAACAGCAAGAAGGTAGTTGCTGGAGTCAAGTTACAGTTGCATGCTTCTTTATATGTAGTCATAGTTTGATGTACACTAACACTTCCTATGTTCGTTGTTGGACTAGCACCTAGGCGCAAGAGGAAACAAACATCAGGGATAATGCTCGATAGGTTAACTAAATCTAGAGGAGGAAGAATGGAGATCCGTTTTGAGGCAGGTTTAAAAAGGCCACGTGATGCTACAGAGTCAGCCAAGTTAGTATCAGAGGCAGCGGTTGCCGTTAGGTGTCATGTACGTATCCTCCCAACATGGATTCAGTACAGGAATGACAAAGACGAAACCCAGTTCAACACCTACCTCGGCCATTTATCTGTAAGTATGGTTATGTATGGAAACTAGTAATATTGTCTTGCTCTGTCCCATACTTTCTAGGTTGCTGATAATGAGACTCCCATAATTTTCAACAGATGAGGTTCAAGTTGGATAGCCAAGATGATGCAACCAGACAAGCTTGCACCCATGCTTTCAAGTCTGCTCTGCGACAGTATCGGTATAACTTGAGGAAAACTCACTTTGAAGGCAAGGCTAACAGTGAACTTTCCCAAACATCTCCAGTGGAAAATATATCGGATGAAGACTTGAGGGGCCTTGTTAAACACTGGTCTGATCCAAAGTATCAGGTACATTATATATATGTGATCAGATCACATGTTGAAGTCCTATTTATGCATGTGCCACACAAATCTATCTTCTTGTAGGTGAACTGTTCAAAGAACAAGGCCAACCGTACGAAAGTGAAATTCCAACAGACGACAGGATCTCGTAGCTATATTGCACACTGCGAGGCTCTTGTAATTAGCTGCTGTTTCACTCTTTTCGTTGTACCATATTATCAGATCTATATTGACTTGTTCGAAATGCAGAGGAAAGCCCGCAAGGGCCAAAAAGTACCTGAACCAAATGCTGTGGAAATCTTCAAGGACTGTCACACCAGCAAGAAGAAGGGCATGACTACACCAGTCAAAGCCGCTGTTGTAAGTCCTTAATCCTCATGCCTTTTAACTACTACTTACTCTGACTTGTGCCTTGAACCGCATGGTTTGCAGCCAATGTCTATTACTCTTTTCAATTTTATACACAATTGTCTTAGCGTATCATTGCACCTTACAAGGTTTAAAAGAGAGGAGTGATGTTCCTTTGATCTTGACCCGTAATCTAGTTCTGTGCTGGACTTGCCCACACAACGTTACAATTGCCTGTTTGTCTGTTCTTAGTTGTTTTGTGATATGAATGATGTCATACTATGCTTACCGTATTATAAACTTCGTCTCTTTATCCTTAGCCCTCAATACAATGTGAAGCAATAGACAATACATTAGCGATGGTACATGGTCATATGTTTGGAACCTGGTTTTATTATGTACTTTGCAATAAAATATAACTAATATTTTACATGGGTTCACCAGAATAAGTTCTGTATATAGATCAAAGCTATTTTGTTTGGTTTTGCTGCCTCCTTAATATCTTCTGTTCTGGTACTACTAATGTAAAACCTCAACTTTTCAGCGAGCTATGGAAAAAATGTTGGAACCGCCACCTTCTGAAGGTGGCGAGGCAACTATAACCGCAATGTCAGCTCTTGCTGCAGTGGGTCAGTACCTGTCCACTAACAGTGCCAAAAGCACGTTCCTGCGTAATACTGGGTTGGTTGTTAAGGCAATATCGTCCAAACTGCCTCATGATCAACATATGCAAGCTCAAAGCAATGTTGTATCTATGCTCCAGACACAAGTCCATTCCCTAACAGAGACCCTTTGTGAAACAAGGAGAAACATTGCTCAATGTCGTCAAGATAGGCATGGTTTTGAAACCAGACTATCAGACATTTGCTATGTTGTTCAGGAGCCTCGGGGAAATGAAGGCGAGGGTTATGGTGCTCCATCGGACAACACAGCATGAAAACGTAATAGTCAGGTCAAATGAACTGAGCTTCTGAACTTCTGGTGGTGCATTTATCTGCTAGACTGTTAAGTTTTATGCCAACCTTCCTTTTGTTATATAGTTGTAATTTGTTTTGGTGCGATACAAAATTTATTCTTAATGTGCAGCCTTCGGCTGAAGAAAACAGCAAGCCATTTTTGTATAGTGTAGGGTGTTCCCTATATTTGCACTGGTGGCTTTCTTTGATGCCGAGTGGATGTAATCTGTGCAATCGCCTTAATAGCCTAGCGTTAGTTTCGGCCTTATTTATTTCCTAGTCTTCTTTTTCCCTGGTTTGCTAGTGGCCGCAACTACCATGGGCCATATAAGGGCCGTAGGATCCATGGGTCTCCTATAGGCCATCGATAAATGGGCCTGTAATCGGTGGGCCTCGGGCCGTCGGATAAATGGGTCTACATGGGCCGTAATCGGGCGTAATTGGTATCGGCCCAGCACGGTAACAGGCCGTTAACAGGCCGTAGGACAGCAAAGGCTTAATTCTGTCACAGGCATAACGGGCCGTTAATGGGCCAGAATATAGGACGGGCTGGAAACGGCGCAACGGGTTAACAGGCCAGAAACGGGCCGACTCTTGCCATGGGCCGAATTTGGCCCATTAGGGTAACAGGCCAGTAACGGGGTCGACTCTTGCCATGGGCCGAATTTGTCCCATTAGGGGAACAGGCCAGTACGGGCCGACTCTTGCCATGGGCCGAATTTGGCCCATTAGGGGAACAGGCCAGTAACGGGCCGGAAGTAATCGAGGGCCAAAAAGGAGCCCAAGAACGTATGGGCTGTCAATAGGCCGAAAGCTAACACAGGCTGGAAACGGCCCATGTAAATCACGGGCTTTTAAGGGGTATAAAGAAAATTACTGTTCATTATGGGCTAGAGTCACCGTGGGTGTGTAAAGGGCCGAAAGATACGAAGGCCTCATATGGGCCGAAAGACGTCGTGGGCCATACATGGGCCGAAAGTGAAATGGGCTGGTGTTATATTCGACGGCCCACATGACGTTGTTGGGCCGATTTCCTTTAGGGCCTAACGGGCCGTGAGTTAACGGGCCGTAAAATGGGCTATTTGCGAAGAGACCATTAACAGGCTTTTCATGGGCCAGCCCGTTAACTTTTGACCAAGTCAAACGGGCCGGCTTTGTAAGCTAAATAGGCCAGTGGTGGGCCGTGGCACGTGTCGACATATCATAGGCGCCTATCTGACCCACTGACAAGCTGACACGTGTTTCGTCTGGCCAATAAGAATTTTACACGTGGAAATTTCCCAATGGTCGGGGCTGTTAACGGGTTATCGGATCCAAAACCCGACCCGATAGCTTAACGGCGTTCCGTTACGGTGGATGCCACGTGCCGGTCACCCTTGACGAAAGCACTTCTGTGACGCGCGATTTATCGTCATGGAAGTGGACACTTCCGTGTTGATAATTTTGGTAATGTCATGGAACACTTCTACGACAGCACAGGTATGACTATCTTGATTCTGTCATAAAATCGTCATGGATGTACATGCATGACAAAAAACGCGACCTACTGTGACAAACACGTATCATCACGGAAGTGTATTTTTTTGTAGTGAAGACAATCAATAAATAAATCATGCTCCGACTTCATCACATAACTGTTCACCATACGTGCATGCTACGGGAATCACAAACTTTAACACAAGTATTTCTCAAATTCACAACTACCCAACTAGCATGACTCTAATATTACTACATCCATATCTCAAAACAATCATCAAGCATCAAACTTCTCTTAGTATTCAACACACTCATAAGAAAGTTTTTACTATTCTTGAATACCTAGCATATTAGGATTATTTAAGCAAATTACCATGCTGTTTAAGACTCCCAAAATAATCTAAGTGAAGCATGAGAGAATAATAGTTTCTATAAAACAAAACCACCACCGTGCTCTAAAAGATAGAAGTGAAGCACTAGAGCAAAAACTATATAACTCAAAAGATATAAGTGAAGTACATAGAGTATTCTAATAATTTCCGAATCAAGTGTGTCTCTCTCAAAAGGTGTGTACAGCAAAGATGATTCTGGTAAACTAAAAAGCAAAGACTCAAATAATACAAGACACTCCAAGCAAAACACATATCATGTGGTGAATAAAAATATAGCTCCAAGTAAAGTTACCGATGGAAGTAGACGAAAGAGGGGATGCCTTCCGGGGCATCCCCAAGCTTTGGCTTTTAGGTGTCCTTAGATTATCTTGGGGTGCCATGGGAATCCCCAAGCTTAGGCTCTTGCCACTCCTTGTTCCATAATCCATCAAATCTTTCACCCAAAACTTGAAAACTTCACAACACAAAACTTAACAGAAAATCTCGTAAGCTCCGTTAGCGAAAGAAAACAAAAGACCACTTCAAGGTACTGTAATGAACTCATTCTTTATTTATATTAGTGTTAAACCTACTGTATTCCAACTTCTCTATGGTTTATAAACTCTTTACTAGCCATAGATTCATCAAAATAAGCAAACAACACACGAAAAACAGAATCTGTCAAAAACAGAACAGTCTGTAGTAATCTGTAACTAATGCAAACTTCTGGAACTCCAAAAATTCAGCAAAAATAGGACGACCTAGAAAATTTGTTTATTGATCTTCAGCAATTTGAATCAATATTTTATCATGTTCTTGTGGTTTTTAACAATTATTTTTGTGAACAGAAAGTTTCTGAAATTTTCAGCAAGATCAAATAACTATCATCCAAGAAGATCCTATAGGTTTAACTTGGCACAAACACTAATTAAAACATAAAAACACATCTAACCAGAGGATAGATCAAATATTTATTCCTAAACAGAAGCAAAAAGCAAAAGCTAAAAATAAAATTGCGTTGCCTCCCAACAAGCGCTATCGTTTAACGCCCCTAGCTAGGCATAAAAGCAAGGATAGATCTAGGTATTGCCATCTTTGGTAGGCAATCCATAAGTGGCTCTCATAATAGATTCATAAGGTAATTTTATTTTCTTTCTAGGGAAGTGTTCCATGCCTTTCCTTAACGGAAATTGGAATCTAATATTCCCTTCCTTCATATCAATAATTGCACCAATCGTTCTAAGGAAAGGTCTACCAAGGATAATAGGACATGAAGGATTGCAATCTATATCAAGAACAATAAAATCCAGAGGCACATAATTCCTATTTTCAATAATAAGAACATCATTAATTCTTCCCATAGGTTTCTTAATAGTGGAATCCGCAAGGTGCAAGTTTAGAGAGCAATCATTAAAATCACGGAAACCTAGCAAATCGCACAAAGTCTTTGGAATCGTGGAAACACTAGCACCCAAATCACACAAAGCATAGCATTCATGATCTTTAATTTTAATTTTAATAGTAGGTTCCCACTCATCATAAAGTTTTCTAGGGATAGAAACTTCCAACTCAAGTTTTTCTTCATAAGATTGCATCAAAGCATCAACGATATGTTTGGTAAAGGCTTTATTTTGACTATAAGCATGAGGAGAATTTAGCACGGATTGCAACAAGGAAATACAATCTATTAAAGAAGAATTATCATAATTAAGTTCCTTGAAATCCAAAATAGTGGGTTCATTAATATCTAGAGTTTTGACCTCTTCAATCCCACTTTTATCAATTTTCGCATCAAGATCTAAAAACTCCGAATTTCTGGAACGCCTTCTAGGTAAAGGTGGATCATATTCAGTCCCTTCATTATCAAGATTCATATTGCAAAACAAAGATTTAATAGGGGACACATCAATAACTTTTAGATCTTCATCTTTATTTTCATAGAAATTTGAAGAACACGCTTTCACAAAGCAGTCTTTCTTAGCACGCATCCTAGCGGTTCTTTCTTTGCACTCATCAATGGAAATTCTCATGGCTTGGAGAGACTCATTGATATCATGCTTAGGAGGAATAGATCTAAGTTTTAAAGAATCAACATCAAGAGAAATTCTATCAACGTTCCTAGCCAATTCATCAACTTTAAGCAATTTTTCTTCAAGCAAAGCATTGAAATTCTTTTGTGAATTCATAAATTCTTTAACACTAGTCTCAAATTCAGAAGGCATCTTATTAAATTTTCCATAAGAATTGTTGTAGGAATTACCATAATTATTAGAGGAATTACTACGATAAGGCCTAGGATTAATGTTTCCTCTATACGCGTTGTTACCAAAATTATTCCTACCAACAAAATTCACATCCATGGATTCATTATTATTCTCAATCAAAGTAGACAGAGGCATATCATTAGGATCAGAAGAAACACTCTTAGTAGCAAATAATTTCATAAGTTCATCCATCTTTCCACTCAAAACATTAATTTCTTCTATTGCATGCACTTTTTATTAGTACATCTTTCAGTGTGCCATTGAGAATAATTAACCATAATATTATCTAGGAGTTTAGTAGCTTCTCCTAAAGTAATTTCCATAAAAGAGCCTCCCGCGGCCGAATCGAAAAGATTTCTAGAAGCAAAATTCAATCCGGCATAAAAATTTTGTATAATCATCCACAAATTCAAACCATGCGTAGGGCAATTACGTATCATTAATTTCATCCTCTCCCAAGCTTGTGCAACATGTTCATGATCAAGTTGCTTAAATTTCTAAGAGAGATGATCTTAGCGGGAGGAAAATACTTAGAGATAAAAGCATCTTTGCACTTATTCCAAGAATCAATAGTATTTTTAGGCAAAGACGAAAACCAAGCTTTAGCACGATCTCTAAGCGAAAAAGGAAATAGCTTCAATTTAACAATATCATTGTCTACATCTTTCTTCTTTTGCATATCACACAAATCAACGAAGCTATTTAGATGGGTAGCGGCATCTTCACTAGGAAGGCCGGCGAATTGATCTTTCATGACAAGATTCAACAAAGCGGTATTAATTTCACAAGACTCAGTATCGGTAAGAGGAGCAATCGGAGTGCTAAGGAAATCACTGTTGTTGGTATTGGTAAAGTCATATAATTTGGTATTATCTTGAGCCATCGTGACAAGAATGCAACCCAACACACGAGCAAACCAGAAGCAAGCGGAAAAAGAGGCGAACGGAAAAGAGAGAGGGCGAATAAAACGGCAAGGGTGAAGTGGGGGAGAGGAAAACGAGAGGCAAATGGAAAATAATGTAATGCGGGAGATAAGGGTTTGTGATGGGTACTTGGTATGTTGACTTTTGCGTAGTCTCCCCGGCAACGGCGCCAGAAATCCTTCTTGCTACCTCTTGAGCATTGCGTTGGTTTTCCCTTGAAGAGGAAAGGGTGATGTAGCAAAGTAGCATAAGTATTTCCCTCGGTTTTTGAGAACCAAGGTATCAATCCAGTAGGAGGCCACGCACGAGTCCCTCGCACCTACACAAACAAATAAATCCTCGCAACCAACACAATAAAGGGGTTGTTAATCCCTTCACGGTCACTTATGAGAGTGAGGTCTGATAGATATGATAAGATAATATTTTTGGTATTTTTATGATAAAGATGCAAAGTAAAATATAAGCAAAATAAAAGGTAATGAAAATAACTTGTTGATGGAAGATTAATATGATGGAAACTAGACCCGCGGGGCCATAGGTTTCACTAGTGGCTTCTCTCGAGAGCATAAGTATTACGGTGGGTAAACAAATTATTGTTGAGCAATTGACAGAATTGAGCATAGTTATGAGAATATCTAGGTATGATCATGTATATAGGCATCACGTCCAAGACAAGTAGACCGACTCCTGCCTGCATCTTCTACTATTACTCCACACATCGACCGCTATCCAGCATGCATCTAGAGTATTAAGTTCATAAGAACAGAGTAACGCTTTAAGCAAGATGACATGATGTAGAGGGATAAACTCATGCAATATGATATAAACCCCATCTTGTTATCCTCGATGGCAACAATACAATACGTGCCTTGCTGCCCCTACTGTCACTGGGAAAGGACACCGCAAGATTGAACCCAAAGCTAAGCACTTCTCCCATTGCAAGAAAGATCAATCTAGTAGGCCAAACCAAACTGATAATTCGAAGAGACTTGCAAAGATAACCAATCATACATAAAAGAATTCAGAGAAGATTCAAATATTGTTCATAGATAAACTTGATCATAAACCCACAATTCATTGGTCTCAACAAACACATCGCAAAAGAAGATTACATCAAATAGATCTCCACGAGAGAGGGGGAGAACATTGTATTGAGATCCAAAAAGAGAGAAGAAGCCATCTAGCTAATAACTATGGACCCGAAGGTCTGAGGTAAACTACTCACACATCATCGGAGAGGCTATGGTGTTGATGTAGAAGCCCTCCGTGATCGATGGCCCCTCCGGCGGAGCTCCGGAACAGGCCCCAAGATGGGATCTCACGGGTACAGAAGGTTGCGGCGGTGAAATTAGGTTTTTGGCTCAGTATCTGGTAGTTTGGGGGTACATAGGTATATATAGGAGGAAGGAGTACGTCGGTGGAGCAACAGGGGGCCCACGAGGGTGGAGGGCGTGCCTAGGGGGTAGGCGCGCCCCCTACCTTGTGCCCTCCTGGTTGATGTCTTGATGTAGGGTCCAAGTCCTCTGGATCTCGTTCGTTCCGAAAATCACGTTCCCGAAGGTTTCATTCCGTTTGGACTCCGTTTGATATTCTTTTTCTGCGAAACTCTGAAATAGGCAAAACACAGCAATTCTGGGCTGGGCCTCCGGTTAATAGGTTAGTCCCAAAAAATAATATAAAAGTGTATAATAAAGCCCAATAATGTCCAAAACAGAATATAATATAGCATGGAGCAATCAAAAATTATAGATACGTTGGAGACGTATCAAGTTCCTTGCTTAGATCCGAAGCGGGGTGCCTCGATCTGCAACGCCAGAAGCTCAGGTACGCCGATCCGAACCCTTTCGTTCTCTACTTCTTCCATTTGTTGCTTCCCTGACCTGATCTCCTCCTCGCTGATCTATCGAGGCGACGTGACCCGGCCTCACAGGCAGGGACGGGGCGAATACGTGAGAGAGACGGCCAAGACACGGCCATGGTGGTGCAGCCTGTGGTCTACATCACCGGCAAGAAGCAGCACCACGAGGTCGGGTCATGGTGGTGCAGCCTGTGGTCTACATCGTCTACCACTCCGCCGTCTTCAGCAACCCCCACCACTTCCGTGGCAAGGTGAGACAAACGGCCCCTCCCCCGTGGACTTGCAGGCCGATGGGGCTTCAGCAGCAATTTCTTTGGGCTTGCAGGATGATGGTGAGGTTTTCTGTAGATGCTATTTGTAGGAGCAGAATACATGTTCTGTATCATGCGATCTTGCCTTGACATGCAATGGCTACAATTTGAATCTGCATATTTGTTTCTTTTGTTGGTAGAAAACTGTAGCGGTGCTTCACCTCTTCTCTGAATATATTAAATATTTCGATTAGCAGGACTATGCTAACTAAAATACCATCGTGTACAACCCACTCTGTGCTATTTATAATATTAGTCATTAGTGTTATTAGCTGGAAACCAGACTGACACAACAGTGTTTCCTAGAGAGTTTGGACTTTCGGGATTTTTTGTAGAGTATGCGATCATATTTAATCAATACAATTTTTTTTGCTTATTGGATAACTCCAATGATTGTATTTGATGCGCCATGAAAAAATGGACCTATCAGAAATAGAAAAATGCAATGTTTGCAGCACTCCATATTTCTGTATATATTCTGTCATATTTTGTTTTGTGAGGGTAAAATTAGGAAGTACTGCCATTAATAAATTTGGCTTTAGAATATTTTTGGATGAAGTGGAATTTTACATGTCTGTTAATGAAATAAAAAGTTCTCATTTCGCATCCTCATAATTATAGAAACTGCTATTTATAGATCCTCCATCACCTAATTATGAGATTGTTATATAAGCATCTATATAATTTTTACAGGTGTTGTAGAGTAGTACCATACAGTTTAATACAAGAGTTTACATCATTCCATTTAGAGGGTATTAAATTAATGGTAATGTTTGTATTGATTTGATTGTCTTATGAGCTACTTCTGTGGCATCTAACTGGGTCAATCACTACACTGTCATGTGTTAGGTACTGTGAAATGACCTTATCTCCACATAACCTTTCTGACATGCCACCTTACAGCACACTGCGTGCTAGAACAAAGTATTTATTATTTGAGTCTGGTTGTTTTTTCTAAATATTCTCAGAAGAGATAGTGTGACTGGTTGCTGTCTAACTTTATTACCATCTTGTTTTGCCTGTGTAGGTGCTAATAAAAGAACACATGTGACGCCTAATAGGAACGTGGCGGAGCACGCCCACGAACTCGTCCGCGCCAATGGGGTCGCCGACATCGTCGAGGTCATTGACCAATGTTCTACTGATCCATGCCAAACGCGTAATTATTTTCTAGCTTGGTTTGTTGAAGGCCGTTAGTCTTTTAAAGACCATTAATTAGCTAGCTTGGTCTGGACTTTAGACTTGTATCCTGTAGCTAGCTTGCATTTCCTTGACATCCTATTTAGTGCTTCTCCTCATCATTCAGAGAAGCGAATGAATAATGACATGCCATACATGAAGGCTATCTCCCATATCGTTGGATCTCGAGTTTATACTTATGCAATTTTAGTTTCTTTTTCCAGAAACTTAAAAACAGTGGCATACAATATTGTCTCATAGAACAGTACAAGCTCCTGCTTTCTAGAGAGCTGATCATACCTATCTTGTTTGATTTGATGGGGGGTTATGAAGGGAGACAGTTCAAGAGATCATGTGCAAGGACAAGTGAGTTTTTGATTTTCTTTTCTATATCGTTGATATAATTTAACTCTTTATGATTATTTTATACATGGACTTATAGCTATGTGGTTACCTTAGGAGCAGTACCAATCTTAAAACATGGTTCTAATTCAAGCAAAACTTGGGGACATGTTTCACAGAACATTATCTTCGTGATGGTCTGCAAGCTATGATTTATGAGCCGATAGAAAGTTTAAAGAGTTGTTTCATTTGGCAGGCCAGAAGGTGGTTTAGAATATTTTTGTTATATTCATTGTATTACTTGCTCTATCTTGAGAATGTAGATTCATTCGGTTGGGATATAGTTGGTATTGGAGTATTACATATCCATTGTGAATAATTTTAGACTATTCCATCGAAGCATTTTGTCCTCATGCAATTTCTATTACATGTAATGACTTAATATTATGACTCTGATGATATATATCTTCAGAAGATGATTATATTTTTTGACCAAAGAACAGTAGGGTAAACCCCCTACTGTGAGTCATTTTTCATTAATAATCAAAGGTATCAAAGTACATAGCATTGGTTGATGGGGGGACAACCAAAGAAAAGCTATCTAAAAAGAAAGTAAAGGGAAACTATGGAAGATGATTATATTTGTTTGTTTTCTGGCATGTTGAAACACTTAAAAAGTTATTTGTTTGTTTTTCTGGCTCAAATATATTTATGAGATTTCATTAAAAAGTTAGGCAGTCAACTATGGTCATAACTTAAAAAGTTAGTTGTATGCCACACTTGCGATGTCCAGAATAGATTGTAGCCTATAAAATCTGAAAGAACTATTTGTATTCAGTTGCAGCCCACCTAATAGGACTGCTTGATTAGATCTAAAATCAATTGTATTGGCTATGATCTTTTTATAAGCTGGCACTATCTCCACTGGTGTTATTTTTTTGGAATTGGATGGTATGCCTGACCAAACATGATCCTAATCTAATAACTGTTACCCTTTTTCAGAAGAGAAAGATCCAAAAAAATTCATACCTAGAGGAACTCGCTTTCTTGATGCTCCTTGCTTACAGAAGGTACTCCTCGGGAATTTGTCCTCCAAGTCTGGGTATTTTGATCCTTTGCTATATGTGATGGGCGAAGGGAGAGTAAGGAGGGGGATGAGGGATGGCAGAGGAGGTTAACATATATAGGTTGGCCATGCAGGGGAAGGCAGGGTAGCAGATCATGGCTTATTCCAGTTTTACCATATATACTTATGTATGGTGCAGATATCTTTCCTTTTTTCATCAAACGCACACCTCTTAATAAATTAGAAAAGATGTCAAAAATCAGAACTTACTAAAGAATTAAATTGTTGTATTAATTAAATAAACAACTTATCATTGATTGCATGCAACTAAGTTACTGATTAGTTTTTATGAGGTATAAAATTTTCCCATATAAAAACGAAATATCTTATTTGGCTATTTAAATATTTATTCTATTTTTATTATTGTTCAGTTTGAAGAGGTAAACATGAACTTTCTATATAATTTATGTGTATTTAATCAGTTCAACGTGTACTATAAATCAAGTTAAATTAACAAACAAATAATCTTAAATGTTTTGTTTCTGAAAGATGGCAATTAACAGCCTTCTGATTTTGTTGTTTGCACAATCAAAACACATATGCACCTAATGCATCATCGATCTCTTGCAAGGTCGACATCGACTGAGTATGAGCGCCCGTAGGTCACAAGGGGGCGTGGAACTGCTGCAGCCCATCTGTGACAGAGCAGACTCCAGCGACTTTGCCCAGCTAGGTACATCCTCTACACGACTACATGGTAGCAACTTGAAGAAAATTCTTCCTTTTTTCCTTCCATGACCTGATATCCTCCTCGCTGATGTATCGAGGCGCCGTGACCCGGCCTCACAGGCAGGGCCTGGGCAAAGACGTATCCCCGACGGTCAAGACACGGCCATGGTGGTGAAGACTGCGGTGAGACATAGCAGACTCCAGCGACTTTGCCCAGCCAGGTACATCCTCTACACGACTACACGGTAGCAACTTGAACAAAATTTGACTTGATTAGTATAGTAGCTTAGTAGTAGTAGGTTCCTGTACTCACAAGTTTATGTCGAACAATCACTGCACCGGATATGCAAGCCTAGGATTATATATGTGTGGGGGTCTGTGATATTGTGAGTGGTCTTATATATGTTAAGCTTGATGATATTTGCACAAACTGTGTAAGACAAACATACTGTTTGATTTGTTAATTTCTCTTTGACGCGCAAAGAAAAATGCATCGTCGTCTTGGTTGGCTAGGATCCAATTAGCCAACCCAAATTTCATATATAAAACATTACCAGGCTAGTCTGTTTAGTAATAAGAGCCATAGAGATTATGATTTTCCAAATAATTTACAACAAACACTATGAATTTAATTAAATTAGAAGTAGAACATAAATTGCTTGATGATTTCCTCATTTGAAATATTAATATTGCTAAGCTCAATCATGGTATAATCGCATTGTTTAAAAAAACCAATGGCGTTAAGCAAATTTATAAGTTCAAATGTATTTGGCTGTTGAATATCAGTCTCTTTTTTTAATCAAAATTCTTATGAATATACTTCGGTGTCGTGGTGGCTCTTTGATTTACCTGTACAAATGTCTGTTTTCAGTGCAAATGTGTTCCTTGATCAACTAAACTTGGTGAATGTACAATCAGGGGGAGCCTTGAAGCCTTCTCATGTAAGAGTATGCTCAACTCAAATTTTGATAAGTGAGTCCATTACATCATTCTAATAGGGTCAAGTTACACTTTAATTTGCAGGCAAAGCATGCAGGAAATGATCGTTGGATTTCAGTAAGACTTGAACATGAGGTACATACGTTCCATCACCCTATGATTTACGACAACTGCTTTTCTTTTACTGCTGATGTTGATAAGTAGGCATTGACGTGATAGTTATATATAGTTCTTATTGCCAAATATATAGTTCGTTACTTCATTGTTTTTAAGGCATCCGTAAGGCATCGCCTAGGCGACGCTTAGGCGTCAAGCCGACCTGCAAGTTCAAGGCATCCAGCTTGCCTTAGGTACCTGAGTAAGGCGTCCGCCTTAAGCTTTAAGGCGTCAGAAGCGCTGCTAAGGCATCCAGGTTGGTGCCTTGGTCCAGATTGGACACCTTGAGCTTGCCAGCCAGGCAGGGAAGTAGTTTTAGGCGGGAAAAAGTCTTCTGGTGGGAAACAGAGATGTTGTTGGCGCCAACAGTTTAGAGGGGTGAAAGAGAGGGAGAGAAACAACCCCCAATCCATACACACCTCCTCCTCCTTCTCTGGCTCCTCTCCTCCAGCAGATCTTCTCCCTCCTCTCCAGCAGATCCTCCTCCCCTCCTCTCCAGTAGCTCCTCATCCTCCTCCTCTCCAGTTGCTCATCCTCCTCCTCTGCAGTACAGCAGGAACCAGCAACAGGAAACAGCAAGGAGCCAACACCTCTCCCCCCCTTCTACCCCACCATCCTCTGCTCTGTTTCTTACATGTTAAGTTGTTCATTGCTTGCTGTTTTCAGTTGTTCATTGCTTCCTGCTTTGCTGGTTCCTCACTGCTTTGTGCTAGCTGCTTTGCTGTATCGCAATAAAAAATTCACGGCGTGCACACTAACATATCTACTATTAAAGTGGTTTTAGTTTTTTACTGTACGTACTGATCAATAAGAAAAACCATTCCTCTCTCATTTTTGTTACTATATTCAGGAACACATAAAAGATAATCAGCGTTTATTCGCTAGCTGGAATTAAAGGCAACGGCGAGAGAGGAAGATCAAGGACAACTTCAAAATTAAAGAATATATGCAAGGTACGTGCCGTATGACCGTCATATGTTTATTGACTATTCTCTAGCTGGAATGTGATTATTTCCGACGAAGAAAACCTCGTATAGTATAACAGCGCGTGTATGGATGGAGTTATACTATACGAGGTAGTATATGATGCGAGGCACGGAATGTCTGAAAACATCACCTGCCGGACTTTGAGCATGTTGTGAACCTGCCATGGTCCAACACAAAAGTACTCCGGTTCACCTGGAGCACCAAACCTGGTCCAAACTGGTCTGTTCTACAACCGTAAAATTTAGATAGAATGAAAGATAAATAAACAACCAACATAGCTAGTGGATGCCACCATCAATCACTCTTTAAACTTTCAAAATATTTCAGAAAATGTCATCTGATCAGCACGGGAATTCAAACAGATTATTACCTAGCAAGCAACTAAACATCACTTTATTTTTAGGTATTTATCGATGCAGCAGTCCTCCTTAGCCACCAATAAATCTCAACGCTGCTCAAACTTGATCTGGAATGTTATCCTTTGCTTCATTCTCCCTGACCATCAGCATCTGGACCATTAGTCTCTTCCTGAGACTTTGTGGATCCTTCAAATTAAGCATAAACAAAGTCAGAAGATATATTTAGCAAATATATGAAAGCTGTAACCGCATTACAAATGCACTTACGTCAGTCCTAGGCATGTTATGAACCATGTCATTCCCGATGGTTTCATACAGATGGGCCATCTCCTATAAAACTTTGAATCCGGAGTCCATGCTGTCACAAAAAAACACCATATTATAATAGCTATATTAGAGCACGCACTAATACCTAAGCCAAATTTAAAATAGTACCGCCGAGGTGAAACATGAATATTCTCTTGTTCGGGCCATTCCAGAAGTTGGCTGTTCCTATCAAGGGCCTCCTGTTGCAAGACAAAGCTCAATTCTTGGTTCACTAAAAGGGCTTCCCTCTGAAGTTCAGTGTCATGGAAGTCCTCCTCAAACTGAAATAAAGCCTGGTTCGAATAATCAATAACGATAGTCCTCTCCATTTCCATTTTCACTGCTAAAAGACCGTATGACGAATCCACGAGTGCCAGTGGGAGAAGATACTGCATTTGGTAGACAAAGGTAAATGGCAAACAAAGTAACCAAACTAATTTATAAGAATGAGAACACTTACAATTGTAGGGGTGTGAAACACGTCGTATCTTGGAAAAGGTTCAAGCATGACATTGTTAATGAGCGCATTGGTGCGCTGTTCTTGGCTTAACCAAGTCTGCCTTAGCGCCCGTGCTTGCTCATGGAGTCCCAAATTGAAAAAATGTGTCTTTCCAACAGAGCTGGTGCCTGCGCTCCTCTCCACTGTGTCGGTAGTAATCTTACACACGGCAAGATTGAAGCACAACGGATGGACAACTCCATCTCCTCTGATGGTGTCTCGGATGATCCGTAGGCTAATCTCGATAGGGAAAATGGGCGGGGGCTATTAATCCAGATTGTGCTGTAAAAAGGAAGAACAAGGTTCATAACAGTCATGAGTTTAAGTAAACGTAAACTCAAACGATCCAACTATGTTGGTGTCTATAACATATGAATAATTTAACGATAGTATATATCACATCAAATGACCTAAAAAAGTTTGCAATCTCTACGTAAGTTAAGTATTTTTATATTATGCACGAGCAAAAACTTAAACAGATTGCAGTGTTTTCATAGTAGTTTATCACTTGTTCAACTTTGTTGGGAGTGACTGGGGTAGAATTATACGATCACTTGTATAAAAATTATACATGTAAAGGGCAGTGGACCTAGACGATGAAGTGCAAAGAAGATTAGATATTTAGGGCTGTGAGAACTTACTCTAGTTGTTCTTCGTCTGAGGAAAGCGTGATGAAATGGTACACGAAGTCGACTGCGTGTCGCACTCCCCCAAAAATCGGCATTGCTTCCATTACTGGGGCAAAACGTCTGCCGTAGCACTGGTAAAGTGAGGGAGGGATCAGTGGACGACGGTGAAGTCAGGACCCGTAGGATTTTATTGAGTAGAGATGATGGCCGTAGGGAATTGTGCGACAACAGTTAGGAAGGTGCCCCTTATCGTTCCTTATTTGCATGTTTCCGTAAGAAAAAACTATCATAAATTAAGGCAAGATCTTTATTTTGATTGCACTATGCAGATATATGCCTTCCTTCCCCCATAACTTTCCCAATCGAAAAATAGAAAGAAACATGATTTACTCTTTCATGAGCGATCGCTGCAACGCTCGATGCCCACACGAAAAGCGATCGCTGCACCCCCATCATTTAACCGGTGGGCCCTGATGTCTTTCCCTAATAAATCTGCCCCCTGTTTTCAACGGTGTGGCTCGGTGGCTTTCCTCTAATAAATCTTTCCCCCTCCTTGATTCAAGCGTTGGGCTCCGTGGGCATTATAAACCTTTTTTTGAACTGGAAAACTTTCATTCCATTCCTCAAGTTGCCGAGCAAGATCGCTAGCAACAAAACCCTGGTCAAAGGTAGGGACAGCACCCGGCCATACGTCTGGGGGTACCCGCCCCATATTGGACCCGAACAGCGCTAGAGCGTCTGCGACATTATTACATGCTCGAGGGAATGTTCAATTTAGAAGGAACTAAAATTCAAAGAAACAAAAGTTTTAATCTCCCTAAAGAGCACTCCATTTGGACGTTTTGATAGCTTGGACCAGTTGCATTGAAGCCTTCTCACGATCCACTAACTTTTGATTACTGAGTCCATTGCGTGATGGCAATAGGGTCCAGCTCCACTTTAATTTGCCTGCAAGCATGCAGCAAATAAGCCTTGAACATGAGGTATTTACTTTCCATCAGCCTATGACGTATTTACCACATCTGCTTTTCTTTTAGCGCTGATGTTGATCAATAGGCATTGACGTGATATTTATATATAGTTCTTATTGCCAAATATAATTCCTGACTTTATGGTTCATTTGACATATCCTGGATGGACTTTACTATTTAGGGCTACTCGTGCATTAATGTGGAAGTTGTAGGATTTATAGAAGTATAAAAACTTACAAATGTGTCGGCCCATTATTTTTTAATATTTTTGAATGTTCTACACGATGATAGTGTGTCTAAAATTCAATGATAGAGGAAGTGATATGGGATTTTGAGCTGGATGCGGGCATTGTTAGATGTGACGATTTCCGCTTTGTACATCTTCGAGGTAAAGACAGTAGGTGCAGAAACAGGTAGCGGAACAATGCCGCCGCCGAAGGATGTAAATATCCTGTGCACGCACATGCATTTGCCTAGTATAGGAAAAACATTAAACCCTGGCGACTCATCTCATCTTGCGTCAAACCCTATTAGCCCTGTACATCTTCCCAAATGGGGCTCACTGCTCATTCATGGCAGACAAACGAATGATTCGTTCATGACGTTGCAACAAAATCAATTAATAAACCAACAATATGGTAGTAAAACCAAACTTCAATAATACTAAAACACCATAAAGTTTGGATAGTTTGATAATACCAAAACATCATAATTTTTTTAAACGTACGTGTATAGAAGACCCCATAAAGTTATTATCTAACTATTCATATCAAAAATAAATAATTATCAAATCGATCCCTAACAAAGCTGAAGTATAGGAAAATATTTTCGGCATATTTGCATGCATCAGTCCATCTTCAGTTGCTTAAAACCCTCAAGGCCGATCTAATCTCTGGCGGGATGTTTGCAGCTGCTTCATTATCTTTGACCATTAGCATGTGGACCATAACTTGGTGTCTAAGCTGTATTGGATCCTAGGAAAGGTGCAAAAACTCAATTATTTAATAAATTGGTTGGATAATAATTAGCACACATCAACTCATCATATATGTACTTACGCTAGTGTTCATCCAGCCCATGCTACGCAAACGACCAATCTGGTGGGCCATCTCCTGTAGGACAAATAAGCCAGAGTGTTTGCTGCGACACAAAAAATAAATATTAAACATTATAACGGTCTGCATCTTATTTATGCGATCAATTTAGTAGATTACCTACGACTAGCAGAGGACATGGTATCTTGTTCCCAATCCATGATTTGGGTATTCCAACCAGGGATCCTAGTCTGCAACACATTGTTGAATTCTTCCTTCAGCAATGTGATTTCCTTATTCATGAATATGTTATGAGTGCTATCTTCAGGATCAAACGTGTTGAAGGATGGGTCCATCACGACAACCCTCCTCCCCAGCCGGTTGACTACAAGTAACCCGTACGAGGAATCCGAAAGTTTCAACGGTAGTAGATACTGTGGCAGGTCGACACATGTTAATTGCTATTATAATAAGTAAAACTAACTTTAAGAATGAGCGTCTCTTACAATTATAGAGTTGAACACATCATATTTAGGAAGAGGCTGGACCACAACATAGTTAAACAGCGTCGTGATGCGCTCTCCTTGCGTCATCCAGGAGTACCTCAGGGCCGGTGACTGAGCATGAAACTGCAAGTCAAAATAATGTTTGCTTCCAACCCAATTGGTGCCTTCGGTCCTCTCTACTTCAGCGCTAGCAAGCTTACGAACAACAAGGTTGAAGCATTCGGGATGAAGTTTTTTATGAAAAAAGGGTGTCCTGGATCATTCAGAGGCTGATTTCGATCTGGTACGGCCAGGCGTGGCTGCAAAAAAATGCACAACACATTTAGCAAAGGACATCAATGGTCCTCTTATAGTTTAACTTTGTCTATACTAACCTATAAACCAAATTCATGGTTAGATTGCATGACATTGCAGGAGGTCAGATTGTCCTCACCTAGATGTTTCTACACATATCAAATCTAGAACCTGAATTCATGGCCTTTGCATGACATTGTTCATGTACAAGGATTCAACTAAAAAACGTATACATGTACCTATGAATGTTTTAGGATTGCCAGTCTAGCTATCTTAGTTTGCTGTGTACCAGAGTGTTCCTACATGATTTGTATATAGCAAAAGAATGTATAATAAGACAACTTACTTTAATGTATCCTGGTCTCGAACGCCCATGATAAAGTGAAATATGTATTGGAGTGCATCTTCCACGGCATGCATTGGTGGGGGAGAAGATCCATGGGCGCAGGCACATCCTCCTGGGGCCCAGGAACATCCTCCTGGGGCGCGGGCGCACCCTCTTGGGGTGCGTGCGCAGCGTTCCCAATGATCGCCTCCATGGGATAGAAAATTCGTTCTTGATCGGAAATTGCTGATGGGATATCTGTGAACTCGGGTGGGTGGTGAAATAGGACGCTGATGGAATTTATCAATTTGTTACCGTGACATCTAATTGTTTGGAGAGTTAATATTGCCTTCCAAATGATGAACGTCGTTCAAGTAAAGACGTTATTCATTTCCTTGTAGAAATTATTTCCAATTGTGTTAGGATCAGATCTTTCTCCCAGTATTAGATAATATCTTCCCAATCCCATTATATTCAGCAATCAAACTGTTTATTCCCTACATATATATAATCCATAGGCCACTGCCCGTGCGTTGCAACGGGGTATATATATATTTTTTTAGTGGTTCAACACCTATATCACATAACATAACCTATAACATGTGGAACAATCTATAGCTTTACCCTTAATTCAATTATGCAACTAATGCCCACTGCTTTTACATGTATTGTTCCATATTCTGGTCGTTGGTATATCTCCCTGGAGAGAAAAATTTGAGTTATAAAATACGTTTTTGCTAACGCACATCTAGATGTGCTTTAAGTAGTATTGCACATCTAAATCACATGTCATTGATTGTGCATGAAGATTGGTGTGGGTAGCTTTTTTCTTTAATTTTATGTTTGAGTGGCTCATATCAATGTGCAATAACTAAGACACATCTAGTTATGCCCTAGACATACACATAGGACGCCTTCGTGAAAGAAATATCAAGATTTATCAATAAAAAACAGCAGTAGTGAGTCTTGTCAGAAAATAATAGTGCATGAAACACCTAACATTGGCCTTTTATTCCCGCAAATCTGCAAAGTTCAAGTAAGAGTTTATAATGCTCATATTCTTGAGAAAACTAAGAGTAGTAAGTGAAAAATAAAGCAAATATTGTTTGATATATATTCCAATTGGAACAATATCCTTCCATGCACGCCATGTGCGCACCATCGTGTTAGGATCAATAAGGGACACATGCAGGAGGGATAAGAGAGGGAGATCATGAAGCAGAGGACTCGGGCGGATGGGGGCAAGCATGCAGCGGCGGAGGCGTGGGTGCACGTGTGTTATCCCCGGATCATGCCTGAGTTGGGATCGCACGAGGGGAAGAAGGCTTAGTTAGTTTTTCCAAAAAAAATCTACTGCGTGCGTGTCCTGTTTCCTTTTCTGGCTCGCGTGAAAAAAGGAAGGGTGGGGGAGAGACGGACGAAGGACGACGACGTAAGACGAAAGACAGAACACTATGTTTTTTTAAGGTACTGTAGATGTAGAATACATTATTCATATTGCCAATAGGATAATTCTCAATTCGATCCCTAACAAAACTGTACTAGCCATTTATTTGCGACATTTGAATATGCATCAGTACATAGTCACTCGTCCAAAACCCTCAAGGCCGCTCTAATTTCAGCTGGGATACTTCTAACGTCCATTGTTCCTAGCTTGAACAACACCATTGACGTACGCACGTGTTTCATCAAGTGTCATGAGGCTGGCTTCATGGATATCTACGATAAAAAACAGTGTTATATAGTAGTGACATAGTATTACAGAAAAAATACATTCAAAACAAATTTAAAATAGAACGCATCCCCTACCTTGTAGATAATGATGATCATCATTAATGTTAGGAGAGAAGATGAATGTGCTCTCCCTCATAGTTTGCAAGCATCGCTGCCTCCGATTTACCTGTATGTAAGTAACAACAAGCTTCTCGAACAGATTGTCAGTGCATTGCAAATGGCAGAAGTGACGCCCAACATGCTCTTCACGTACACGTAAGAAAATTATCTGCCGTCTACAAACAAATACAAATGTGAGTCTATCATTGCAACAATAAAATTACAAAAAGAAGCATATGAAAAACTCAAATTATAAATGGCGCTTACTGAAAGTTCATGAGGCCAATCTCCAGGGAAGGGACGCGGCGTTTATATATTGAATCCCACTTATATTCTATCTGACCAACGTAGGCAAGGATAGCAACCACATATGCAAATTTGAAATCACAATGAGACTCTGACTTGTACAGAGTAATATGCAAGAACAAATATAAAGATGATGTACCAGTGATGGTTTTGTCCCGTAGCTCAAATATTTCTCCAAACTGTGGGAAGCACGGTGGGCAAATTGTCGACGTTATCTGCTGTGCCGACATCCTAACCTCGGTCGTAGAACTTCGTGTGGTGACAAAGTCCATGGCTAGGTACCAGAAATGTCCATCTGGCATATCTGTGGGGCTGAACCCGACGCGATTGAAATCATAGGTCCTACCGGTTTGTAGCATGCTGTTGAAACGGATTGACTGGCTGTTGTACGCAATCGCTTCCATCTTCGTTCCCTAATATATTTTTATGAATCATAACAACAATGGGAAAAAAAACATGTCTATCAAAATTGTATTTTGAGAATGCGGGCTATAAAGTAGATGATTTATGCCTTACATGCCGATCGAGTAGTATGCACTGAAGGTACAAGTTTCCCATGCCATTCTCTTTGATGTGAGCCTTCCGCATGACCCCAGCTTGAATAATCCAGCAGTTCTGATATATGTGCTCCATTTGGACTCGATGAAAATTCAAGTTCCTGTGCGTAGAATAAAACAAAAGGATGAGGTAAAATTATTTTGCAAGGGGAGCATAAAATTAAACAGACAAGGAGCATAACATTCTAGTGGCCCAACACTAATCATGTCAAATTTATACATATTATTCTTGTTTTTCTTATTTATTTTCTTCTTCCTTTTCTTCTTCTTTTTCTCCTTTTTCTACTTCATCAAATTATCTCCTCCTTCCCAGTCCAAGATTTCCACCACCCTCAATTGCACATCTGGCGATTTTTTTGGGGTTGCATCTTGCAATATAATGCGTAGATTGATTGTGTTATATTTGGACGGGGTGTTTGGGAGCCATGGAAAAAATGTATATCCTACGGGGTTTGATTATAGCAATATAATATTTTGCAACGATGAAAAAAACTATTATGTATTTCAGACTCATTGTCCATCTGGTTTTAACTAATATACAAGATGAACAAGCCGACAAAAGATGTTTTAATCGCCAAGCCTATTACTATGTTCTAGTGTATGCCATGTGCTCCATCTTTTAAGATAAAGACCAAGTGACAAAACAATGGTGATTATTTCAAGAAAATAAAACATTATCTAGTGATGGCAAATAGACGTAGAAAAAGATTCTTATATCTTGCCTGTTCATCGGAGGGGTGATGGGTTGACTGATGACAGGAACTGGTGGCAACGCCATCACCCTCTTAGAGGTGATCGATCCGTATGAGGTTACCATGGTCGTCGTGGAGGAGATGACTTTTCCTCTATAGAAAGATGGAGAAAAATATGGTGCAACGGGGCTTTTTTATATAAGCATAGTGGGCGGCGGGAAAACGAAATATATTTGAAAATTTGTTTTTGGCAGGCTAGGTCCCCGTGGGTGACATATCTGTATTCAGATCTTTAATATTCGGCAACCTATTAAAAATTGTTTATTAATCAAGGAAACAGACATCTCAAAATCGGTTCATGATCAACCGAATTGATTCACATCATATTTAATTAATGCAAATTTGTGATTTATGATCACTTGCCTATGAAAACGTATCTGATTTATCACATGCGTATAGAATCACAATTTGTTGCCTATGAATGGTTGACTTTCTTCTTTATGGATATTTCTTCACCTTTCTAATTTTCACATTAAATTATTTATTTTTTCCCTTTTATATTCTGTTATTTCCAATACCTTGATGATATCTTTAATTATGTTATAGGTAATTGCCCTTGCGTAAATCATGTCTTTAATTATTTTATATGTAATTGCTACGGGACAATATACAATTTTATTATTTTAGCATAAATCATGTCTAACACATAATTTTACGATCCTCATGTATATCAAACAATATAATTGGAATACAAATCATTCATTCAAACACAGCTTTGCAAAAGATAATATTGTTTATTATTTTTCATCACAACAATCTATATAACACACATACGTGCAAATGAGAAACAATAGTACAGCAACTAAATATAATAGTAGTAGAAGTACGCGCTCCCATAGATAGCACACAACATAATTTTTTCTATCTATGCGTATGCATTAGCAGCAACGGTATTAGACACATGCCCCTCTCTGTGTATGCATTAGCACAAGCAGCACATCAGCAGCATCACTCGGTCACGAAAAAATAATCGCTCCATCTCTCTCTCTCTCAAACGCCCGAGGCCTGGTTCATCTTGCGAAACACGAAAAAATAAGTACTCCGGTTGCTGCTGCTCGTCGGCATCACAATTTTGCGCCTGGGTAAGACTGCTCTGGCCCTTGGGCCTTTCTCACACACGCACGCTCTCTCTCCCATACGGAGCAGCAGAAGCCAGCAAGCCCACGCCAAGGAGAACACACTGGTAATGAGGTGGCCATTGGAGGTAGCAAGAGCATCCCAAAATTATTTTGACATAAGATGGGAGAGGGAACCTTATGTCTCTTTTAGGTAGTATAGATATAGATAAATGGTTTGTGAGTAAGCACGTGTATCGCTGCTGCCATTACTAAAACATGGCATGGGGCTGAGAGCAAACATGCAACTTAAGTCAATCTTCTGTTCATCTCAACGTGTAGTGATAAAAGAAAATGACAATAGCATGTTTGCTGGGATAAATAAAAGATAACTAAAAATCACATTGTCATCAAGCATAAGTAAGAGACAACAAGCAAATTAATAACCCTTGATTATTTGAATCCGAACAATTACATTAATAAATGCTCATAAGGAGCAATGCAACAACTAACATACTAAGAAATATAAATAACAATGTAGACCCCATCATGCTTGGTCGTTTGAAGGTGGTGGTGGTGGCTTCTTATCGCATGCTTGGATATGCTTCACGACCACCTCCGTCAACTGATTCATTTGGTTAATCAAAGTCTGCACCAACATGCTAGTATGCTGTTGTGCCTGCAGAATATCATAGTTGCTGGTACCCCAACCATCTTTCCTCTGTGCATTTGACCCCATGTCACGCTGGATATCCCAGCCTGAGGGGACATGTGCACGAGGGATGTGATGCATCTCACGATGTCGGATTAGGTTATCAAAGTGGTTTGTCGAAAGCGTGGTTGGGAACTGAATAGGCAGATTATGATCATGCATCTTTAGTTTCTTACACTTTCGTGAGGATCCCTCACCAAGACCATGATCTCGATGCGGTTCTTCATCTTCCAGTTGACCTAGATCATCAGGGTGAAGCTGAGTCGTGTCTTCTTGATCTTGATGGTTATCCTCAGAACTATTGGATGACGACATGTCAAAGAAAATGGAGTGGCAAGGGTGGAGCGTTCTGGTTTGGGTGGTGCAAGGGTGTAGCAATTTATAGATGTTTATAAGGAAACATTGATTAGAAAATCCTTCTATGAATCAACCGAGATGATCACAATCAGAAAATAAAATCTTTTGGACTCAGATTTATGATTCGGCGTGATCAACCCAGTAGTAGTTTACAATGAAAAACAATGAACATGCCATTAAATAAACTAACACTACCAATTTTTATGTCACCAACCCATTTGGAGATATAAAGGAAACACATTTAAGGCTGATTATACACGTTCTGATTTGATGACATGGTTGGTGATTGGCATGATCACTTGCCGTAATGTGACAGCCTGATTTTTGGCCCTTTCTTTTTCTTTTGTTTTTCTGAGGTTTTTGCCTTAGGTTTTCTTTTTCCGTGGCTTTGTGGTCTGGAAACTGAAGAAGATGCCCTCTTCTTTGTTTCCAGAGTGGCTTGTCATTCCCAAATCCTTCCCTAGATCCTGTCATTTTCATCCTAGCCCAAATCCCAATATTCTTTCTATTGGGAATATTCCTTTTCTATTAAAGGAATAACTCAAATTGCCCTAGGTTGTGAAGCAACCTTTATTTCCATCACTCCTCAAATTCCCAACTAATTCTCATAAATTGTTTGGGTCATATGTTTCTCAAATATGGAAAAATATTTCATTTGTCATGTTTATCATCATGCTCAAATAATTCATTTCCTATTCTGCCCTAAATGGCACATTGTGAAGAAAGTGCTATTTTCCTTTTCCCAATTGACCTCAAACTCCTTGGACACCTTTTCCTGTCCATATCATTGCCACATGCCAAAATTCAACCTCATTTGCCTAGTAATTATTTAATTATGATTTTCCAAAGTGTCTATCCAGAAAGAAGCTTTGTGAAGGAGGTGCAAGCTAGGCATATCCAAATGAGTTGCCATTTTTGATCCCTCATATCATCATATCATAGCCCTCCACCAAAGTAGAGCTCATGTCATGCCTCCATGTGAGCTCATCCTCAATTCTTTGATTCTGTCCAAAATTTCAGTTTGTGAAGCAAGTGTATTTTATCTTGCTCCATTATGGCTGCCAATTTTTCTAGGCCTTCTATTATCCATATAACCTACCTCCACCCATTTTGGGCATGGTTCATCAAGCCATTATTCCTCTAGAATTTATGCAACTTTCTGTCCAGAGGAGATGTTTGTGAAGCATGTACCAGTTTGGCTTGGCAAATTGGTATGAGACTTTTTTAGCATCTTCATAGGACCAAATTACTCTGCCTTCACCAATTTGAGCTCAATTTGACACTCCATGTGAGTGCACCTTCCTGATCAAATTCTGGACCAGATTATGCAGTTGCAAAGCAAGTGCATTAAATATTGGTCCATTTCCTGCCAAACTCCCCAGTATGGTAGTTCTTCCTAAGCTAATTACTCCAGACAACTCATTTGACTCTAATCTCACCTCGGTTGAGTACTGTTTCACGGCCAAGTTTACTGCAGTAAACTTCAGAGGTTGATTACCTTTTAACCAGGGCATTTTTAACCGAACGACCACCTCATTTGCAACCTCCCCAGGAAGGACTAAACCCCAAACACCATTTGGGCGACAGTGTGGCACTGTGTGCACCAGCGCGCGCGGTGACCACCGCTTTGGCACACACTGTCCGCGCCCAGAACGTCTTCTTGCTCGGGCCCCTCCTCTGCTCGGCGTCTCAGCGAGCATGGGCCTGTCTACCGTGTTCCCCTGTGCGCCTCTGTAGCTCGTCCGCTCTCGCCCTCGTCGCCTTCCCGCGCCCTCCCGTGATCGCTGCGCGTCGCCAGAGCTTTGGCCGTGCTCGAGCGGTGGCACCAGAGCCACGGCCACGCGTCCGCAGCCTCCCCTCGTCGCGCCGCCTATATAAAGGCCTCCCCCGAGCCATTCAACCTCACCAGCCTCCTGACCGCACTCCTCTAGGCCCTCACCACCTCTAGCCCGAGCTCCAGGGCCTCTCCTCGACCCCATGGCTGCAGTTCCTCTCGCCGGAGCCCGGCTAAATTCGCGGCATGCCGAGCCCCTCCCCTCCTCATTCCACCACCAGAAGACCACACCACCACCGTAGCACCTCCCCAACCCTTCGCCTCATCGCCGGAGTGTCGTATCCCCGAGTTCCACCTCTGCCCGAAACCGCCGTCCGCCGCGGCTGCTGTCCCGCTCGTCCGAGCGCTCCCCGGAGTCCGGGTTGTAGCCCATGTGAAGCGCGGCGTCTCCCTGATCATCCCGGTGGCCGGAGCGCTGCCGGAGGTGGCCTGTGGCGCCAGAGCGGCCGCCGGCGTCGAGCTCCTCCCTCTGCTCCACGGGCGGCGTCGGGAAGGAGAAGAAGGCCCCTTCCCCTCCCTGCCAGCTGGCCGGTGGGCCTCGCGGTCCCACCCGTCAGCCGCACACCCCGCTGACCCCACCACCGTTGAGGTGGATAAGTGGAAGCGGTATCCCAGAAATACGTTTTCTTACGATGAAAGCATACTCTGGTGTTCTACGGTTAGAAATACGCTTTCACTTCACTAAAAGCGTATTCTCAGGATTGCACGTTCAGTTTTCCAGCCGAGGGCCTGTTTGTGATGATTTCTTTACAGATAGGCCCCTGGCAGAAAAACATTGATATCTTTTTACCCATAGCTCCAAATGAGGTGAATCCAAAACCCACTTCTTTGTTTCGTCAAGCCCGTTCTGTTGGTATCATTTTCATTATATTTCAACATTCTGAAAATGACCATTTTTTCCTTGCCGTTAACCAGCCCCTTTCGAGAGAGAAGTGTTTCCGGCGAATCTTCCGCGATCTCTCTCGTACTTTGTCCCGGTGATTCCTTCCACCCCAGGCAAGCCACAATACCCACTTGCGTGATAGTCATGCAGTAGCCATGGTTTACAACTTGAATATTTAATAAATGTTTGCTTTTTTAAAATATGGTTATCATTGTTTCGGTAATGCTTCTGGGTTAGTGCTTACTTTCTTGCTATGTTGTTATGCATCTGGTTATCATGCCCTGCTAGTTGCTAGTATTCCTTTCATATGCTTATGCTTTCTAGTAGTACATGTTGATGTTGGTGATGGGCTTCGGTGCATGACTGCCGTCTTTCCCGAGTACCGTTGTTATGCATGTTCCATTGCATCCAGTTGGTCAAATGCTTGCATGATGGCATTGTTGTGATGTTCTTGCATGATATTTATTGTTGATGCTAGTGGTCATGCTATGTTTCAGAGAAGTATGTACTTGTGATGTTCATGCTAGTCAGTATGGCATGCTCAGTTGAATATGATTCATTGTTGATATGGTGGATAGTTATGTGGTTCTCTCATGATTAGGTTGATATCATGTTTATGCATTGTTATTGCATCATGTTATTTTATCATGGCTCAACATATTGCATTCAAGTTTAACCGGATTAAATTGAACTTGAACAACTGGTAGCTGAGTCATGGTGCCACCATATCGAGCTGACCAGTGCAACCACGCTTACCTTTATGGGAAGGTCCTAATTGGGTCTATTGTCGTGCCTCTCGCCGGTGCCTCCAACAAGGGAAGGTTATGGGCGTGCGTACCCTAGCCCGGTAAGCAGACATAACCTTGTGTGCCCGTTGTTGTTGTTATGGATCCGGTCCCCGTGAGGGACGTTTTGGCCACGACGGTGGTCGTTGTGTCTTTGGTAGACATGGGGCCACCCAGGACTAGTCCAGTTGGGAGTGGGTCCGAGTGGCTGGGAGAGTGTCATGGCAGTAGATCGGTTTTGTTGGAACGCCATTGGTCCACCCGAATGGGAGTGCGAGGCCATGGGTTCCGTAGTGTGGGTACAATATACTAACCTCTGCAGAGTGTATATTAAATCTATCGATAGCCGCGCCCACAGAGAAGGGCCCAGTTCGTAGCTGGTCACACTATGAGTCAACAGTAATAATAATAATGTGCTTAATTACAACCCCGGTTCGATGAGGAGATAAGTTGGTTGTGATCGCCGGAAGCATCACTGTTTGAGACCAAGTGTTGGTCATGGTTGTGATCGCCGGAATGATCACCGTGGTATCGAGGATACCGAGTTGTTGGATATTCATGATGTTGTGCGAGAATCATGGGTAAAGATCAAGCTCGTTCTGGTCATTTGATGATTACTATGGTATTGTTTATACCAAGCTTGATTTGATCCTGAGATGATCGTGTAATGTCTGAAGTTGGTAAGTGATGCATGTGATGGTTACGAGGTAACCCGAACAGAATAAATGGTGCATGTAGTGTCCTCATGTTGCATGCTAGTATCATCAGATTTATATGTTCTTGCCATGATCATATTGTTCTAGCAGTATTACGTTCATGTTGTTCATGTTATGTTATCCTGATGATTTCATGATAATTCCTGCTTAACCTGTAATTGACATGCTATTGTTTGTCTTGAATGCTTCTGGTTATTGTGAGCTTGCAAGTACATTCAATGTACTGACCTGGCGTGTCATGCCAGTTTGTAGGTCGTGCCTGGATTGCTTGCTTGTTTGGTGTTGTTCCTGTGTGCGCGATCTAGGATAAGCGTTCCAGCCAGAGTCCCTGCAGATTGGAGTCCATCATCGCCGTTCGTTGTTCCGCTGCCAGTAGTTGTTCCGCTGCTTCGAGTTGTTATGCTGCTTGTATAGAGCAACCGTGGTTGGCGTAGTGTCGCCGTACCGATGTTATTCATTGTAATATCGGGACCCTTGTGTTCATATTCGTGTTGTAATAGAGCGCTGGTTTGTTCTATAGTTAGCAGTTCCGTATTCCAGAAGACTTCTTCTCGATCTCTGGGCTGGAATACGGGGCGTTCCGGTTTCTCCGAGCCGGGGTGCCACAGGCTTGGTATCAGAGCGGGTCTGGCTATAGGATGCCCTAGCCCGCGCGAACGTTAGCAAGCGGTAGTATAGACCCCAGTTGGTTTGTTGCACTTGATTGTTGCATTTGTTTATCGCATAGCATGCATATATTTTATTATTTTGTCACTAACGGTTGATCTTGTGAGTGTTGGCGGCATCGTTTTCGGTCCACCGCCTACACCCTCCTTCTTAGCATGTCTGCTCTTTGGTGTTGGGCGTCATCTCTGTCCCAGCAGAGTGATGCCCTGGTACCCAGAGTTTCAGACACCATTTGCAGGAGTTATACTCAGGTATCGCGTATATTTTTCCGCCACCTACCCATATTATTTCGGTGATAAACTTGTTTCCATCCCGAATCATGCCATCCATCTCGTCCCTCTGGCAACCCTTACTGATCTTGGTTATAAGAAAAGGGCAATGCCAGCGAGCCTTGTTTTTCCACCGCTACCCTACTCAGTCATTCTATTCTTTGGGCATGTACGAATCCCTTTCGTACGATTGATGATGATATGGTCGTGACTTTTGTGTCTCGCTACTTGATCGTCAAGTCCGTCCTCACCTGTGTATCCATCCAGATCCAGCCACTGTTCAGCCAGTGCTTGGTGTAGCTTCGGTTACGCCAACTCCTTCCACACATGGATATAATTTTCGAGCACACCGCCACAGCATATTAGACCATAATACCGGAGTTTCCGTGCGATTTGTGTGCTTAGGTGTGCATGCATATTATGGTGTGAGTAGCAGTAATATGTGATGATTGCTTGATTAATTAAATTAGTAGTATGCTTGTGTGCTTTTGTTTTATTCGTTTCTTTTGTTTATTTCTTTGGGCCTTCGGTGTTACAAATTTTCCCCCTATTAAAGTTGCTCGTCAGCCGACACCGGACCCGAAGAGTCAGCAAGAAATACATATATTTGGAAACTCAGCTAAACAGAATGGAATTGTCAGCAGACTGCAGTGAAATTGGAAATAGCTCGTGTGAATACAAAAGACATCCTGGATGGAATGTCAGTATAAATTTTGCATTAACGTGCACTCCTCACAACAGTATGGAATTCTCAGCCGACTGTATTCAGATTGGGGGATATCTGATCATGTTACTGAGTGTCAAGTCTCCCTCAGCGTGCACTCCTCATAGAAGAATGATCAAATCAGCAAGAAGATAAATTGTGTGCAAGGTTGACAGAATATTATCAAAGGTATGGCTCAGATACAAGTTTAATTTTTCGTTGAGGATGATTTTGGAACCCGATGTACCTGGAAGCAAGCAAAAATATGGCATGTACTCAGAATGGAGGATAGTCCTGCAAACCCCGTTTCATACAAGAAATCAATAACAAAATTATTAAGATGGTTATATATGTGGAAATCGGTCCGCATATCACAATAAGAAATTTCTGGTGTAAGCAACCCAATCTTCCCTCGAAAGATACCCGAGAAGCTTCCAAGGCAAGATTCATCTATCTTCCTCAATATGATACATGGATGATTTCCCGTACAAGGTACTCTGCCTTCTTCAGTAAGCAACCGCAAAAGCTTCCGGCATAAGGTACTGAGTCTTTCCCCAGCAAAGTCTTTAAGGGGGTAAGCTTCTGAAGCACGATACCCTGTCTTCTTCAGCAAGCCGTCCGATGAAAGTTTCGAGCACAAGCCAGCCAATCTTCCTCAGTAAGACATTGGTACAAGTTAGTACGCTATGAATTGACAGCATATGGCAGTGAATCCCAAGAATCAGATCCGCAACATTTTGGTCAGAAGCAAGAATCAGTCAGAATACACGTCTGTCTCGGGAATCAGATTCTCATATATATGCGGTGAGCATACCACCAAGATCTTACAAGTCACTCGGATGAGGATCTGACAACCACGTGAGGATGGTTAAGAGAAGAAAACCAGTATACACCGCAGTGTGACAAAGGATTATGAGGATTGACGACATCAATGAGCTCAATCCAAGTACCTGTGAACCTGGAAAATGATCCTGATGAGCCCTTGTCCCCTTTTTCTCCAATGACGGCACCACGCCTGTGATCTAAGCTATTTTTAGCTATCCGAGGTGGATGCCGATTTTTATTTCTCTCTTCAACTACTGTCACGAGTTCTGAGCTGCTTTTCGGCCGTCTCGTACAGCTGTTGAGTTTCTTTTTGTGACAGTAGCCCTATAGCTGCTTTTGGCTATTTTAGGGAGCTGCCACCTTCTTCTTATCGACCCGGTCTCATGTTCTGAGCTGCTTTTCGGCCATCTTGAGCCGTGGTTGAGTTATTCCAGTAATGTCCCAGATCTGAGTTGTAAAGACTGTTCTGGTGGCTACTGATTTATTTGCCGATTTCTTGCAAAGGTTCGGATGATCATTTTCCTGTAGTCAAAACTTGAGGGGTGTTGAACCTGCCATTTAATGGGGTACCCTGTCAGAAAAATGAGGATAAGCTATGATTGCCGAAAAATTGCACCGACATACCTATGGTGCTACGAAGAAGCAATATGACCCAGCTCTTTCAGCCAAGGATCCAGACCAAGAAAACAATAATGAAGGAGCAAGACCAGTGATGCAGGTATGAAAATTGTTGCAAGACCCGCGTGGTGCAGAACCACCGTCAGTCAAGTCTGCAAATATTATCATACAGGTCAAACTCTTATGCTAGCCACGACAGGCGACAATCAAATATTTGGTACGGATCCGATACGCGAGAAAGTGGAACCAGTTAAGATGATTCAGAAACTTCCGCGATAAGCCAGAATCTGTCAGGAAAGCGGTTATGACCCAACTCACTGTTTGGAACCCAAAGGACCTGCATTTAGTGGAGAAACCCAATGCAAGGAGTTAGAGCTTGGCTGTCCACAAGAAAAATCTGATCACCACTTCATGAAAGATTGTCAGTGCCGGATGACACACCCAGCGGAAATCACTCTCGGATTTGTGAGACGGGCCTGTATTTCAGCATGATAACAAATCACACTTAGCTAAGTCAGCAGATCTTAATGGGAGTTAACCAAACTCCCCAGTATGGTATTTCTTCCTAAGCTAATTACTCCAGACAACTCATTTGACTCTAATCTCACCTCGGTTGAGTACTGTTTCACGGCCAAGTTTACTGCAGTAAACTTTAGAGGTTGATTACCTTTTAACCAGGGCACTTTTAACCGAACGACCACCTCAGTTGCAACCTCCCCAGGAAGGACTAAACCCCAGACACCATTTGGGCGACAGTGTAGCACTGTGTGCACCAGTGTGCGTGGTGACCACCGCTTTGGCACACAATGGCCGCGCCCAGAACGTCTTCTTGCTCGGGCCCCTCCTCTGCTCGGCGTCTCAGCGAGCACGGGCCTGTCTACCGTGTTCCCCGCGTCATCGCCGTCGTACTGGAGCCACCCCCCTTCTGGCAGCTTCTCCGTCGGTGCTCGTCGCCGCGCGCCCACGAGCGAGCTGTAGCCGACAGGGCATTAATGGCGTTCGGATCCTTCTCCCCTGTGCCCTCGCCCCGCTTGCCCTGTGCGCCTTTGTAGCTCGTCCGCTCTCGCCCTCATCGCCTTCCCGCGCCCTCCCGTGATCGCTGCGCATCGCCAGAGCCTTGGCCGTGCTCGCGCGGCGGCACCCGAGCCACGGCCACGCGTTCGCGGCCTCCCCTCGTCGCCCCGGCTATATAAAGGCCTCCCCCGAGCCATTCAACCTCACCAGCCTCCTCACCGCACTCCTCTAGGCCCTCCCCACCTCTAGCCTGAGCTCCAGGGCCTCTCCTCGACCCCATGGCCGCAGTTCCTCCCGCCGGAGCCTGGCTAAATTCGCGGCGTGCCGAGCCCCTCCCCTCCTCATTCCACCACCAGAAGACCACACCACCACCGTAGCACCTCCCCAACCCTTCGCCTCGTCGCCGGAGTGCCGTATCCCTGAGTTCCACCTCTGCCCGAAGCCGCCGTCCGCCGCGGCTGCCGTCCCGCTTGTCCGAGCGCTCCCCGGAGTCCGGGCTGTAGCCCATGTGAAGCGCGACGTCTCCCTGATCATCCCGGTGGCCGGAGCGTTGCCGGAGGGTGGCCTGTGGCACCAGAACGGCCGCCGGTGTGGAGCTCCTCCCTCTGCTCCACGGGCGGCGTCGGCAAGGAGAAGAAGGCCCCGACCCCTCCCTGCCAGCTAGCCGGTGGGCCTCGCGGTCCCACCCGTCAGCCGCACACCCCGCTAACCCCACCATTGCTGAGGTGGATAAGTGGAAGCGGTATCCCAGAAATACGTTTTCTTGCGATGAAAGCGTACTCTGGTGTTCTGCGGTCAGAAATACGCTTTCACTTCACTGAAAGCGTATTCTCTGGATTGCGCGTTCTGTTTTTCCAGCCGAGGGCCTGTTTGTGATGATTTCTTTACAGATAGGCCCCTGGCAGAAAAACATTCATGTCTTTTTACCCATAGCTCCAAATGAGGTGAATCCAAAGCCCACTTCTTCATTTCGTCGAGCCCGTTCTGTTGGTATCATTTTCATTATGTTTCAACATTCTAAAAATGACCATTTTTTCCTTGCCGTTAACCAGCCCCTTTCGAGAGAGAAGTGTTTCCGGTGAATCTTCCGCGATCTTTCTCGTACTTTGTCCTGGTGATTTCTTCCACCACAGGCAAGCCACAATACCCACTTGCATGATAGTCATGTAATAGCCATGGTTTACAACTTGAATATTTAATAAATGTTTGCTGCTTTAAAATATGGTTATCGTTGTTTCGGTAATGCTTCTGGGTTAGTGCTTACTTTCTTGCTATGTTGTTGTAAGTGCATCTAGTGCCCCTTAGTGATTTTGGTGTATTGAAGACTTATAGGTTAAGGGACTAATGTGTTTATGAGTGTACACAGGTCTATAAGTCTATGAGGAGTTTGATATTTACAGAGAAAGTCGACCCCTAAAAATGAAGTTCTTCGACTGAAGACTTTGGATTTCTGAAGACTTTCTAAAGACTTTGAAAGTGAAGAAATTGGTGTGACCTGGAAGACTTGGTATTCATTTGAGGAACATGAAGCGTGAAGACTTTTGTTTTCGTAGTTTCATTTTCTCTTTCTTGAGTCATAGGAAACATCGTACTGTTAAAGGGGGTCGAGGAAATACTAAGGAAAAATTTCCATGTGATGCTCAACTCAAAATCCTCCACCTACCAATCCCTTCGAGTGAAGCCATTGGAAATCTCATACAGTTCAGTCATATTCTTCAGTGACAGAGACGAAGTCTTCTGGTCTCTGAGGAATTTGTTCTGACTGAGGAGTTAGGAATTCGCCAGTGCGGATTGCCTACACAGTGAGGAACATGATAGCCCTGAGGAATTTGATACTCAAATTTTCGACCGTTGCTGTGCTATGCGCCAGCTATCCCAAAATATCTACCCACCTAACGGTCATATCATTGAAGGGCATTTATGTCTTATCATGTCGGGCTGCTCCCTGGGCTATAAATAGCCGTCCCCTACAACCACTAGCTGGTTGGCTGCTCCGAGAGAAACTGACATTTGTCATTTGAGAGCATCCCATCCTCCGAGGACTTTGAGCGAAAATCATCAAGTGAGGAAACCCAAACCCAAACACCTACAAACCCAAAGTGATTGAGCCTCACGGAAGAGATTGATCCTGCATGGATCCGACGCTTGTTACCTTTGAAGACTGTGCTTCTTCCAGACGGTTAGGCATCATGGTCTAGAGCATCCAAGAGTAATTGTGGATCACCGAGTGACCGAGTTTGTGAAGGTTCGGAAGTCACCTGAAGACTTACCACGAGTGATTGGACGAGGTCTGTGTGACCTTAGGTCAAGGAGAATACGGTGAGGACTGTGTGTCCTCAGCTTTAAATACCTAGCCGCTCCAACCAGATGTACAACTGAGACAGCAGTTGGAACTGGTCTACCAAATCATTGTCTTCACCAAGCTTACTGGTTCTATTTCCTCAACTCTTTCATTTCCTCATTACTGTGTTGTGTGCTTGTCATATCTGTGTTTAAAGACTTTGACAGAAGACTTTCTCAATTTCCTCAGTTCAATTTCTTCAGTCTGTTTGTCTTCATCCTGTGCTATCCTGTGTTTACGCTTTCTGTACTCTGTGTTTGTCTTCATTTCATGATGATGACCATGCCTATGTTCTGCTATGCTTACTCTTGAGTACTTATTCCGCTGCAAGTAGTTCTTCGCTAAGGAATTTCCTCACCCGCAAATTCCTCAGTGAAGAATTCATAAAAATCGCCTATTCACCCCCCCCCTCTAGTCGTTATAACGCACTTTCAATTGGTATCAGAGCAACGTACTCCCTTGTTCTGTGTGATTTCGATTTAACCGCCTGGATTTTTAGTTATGTCGACCGCAGGAATGAAGAAAGTGACATGCCCCATCTTTGACGGTCATGATTATCCCAAGTGGAAGGCCATGATGAGGAAGCGCCTCATGGCACTGAACAGCGAGCTGTGGACCGTCACTGAGATTGGTCTTACCGATCTATGCAAGATGGCGGACACTGATGATATTCGCAAGTACACTCGACTTGACATCATGGCGAAGGATATCATCTGTTCCTGCCTATCCAGAGATGAATTCAGGCGCATTATGCATCTTTGCAATGCGAACCTTATCTAGGACCGAATCTCTGACGTCTATGAAAGTCATCGAACTTGTCATGATCCCTGGTTTGAGGATTTCAAGGAATCACTCAAAACGATGACTTTCGAACCTGAACCATCATCTTCTGCACCATGCCTCATAGCAAAAGGTGCCAAGGTAAGCGAATGTTCCTCATCCGAGTCTAGTGATGATGAATCTAATGATGATTTTGGACCTAGCTATACCAAGCTTGTTTGTATTGCCACTAAACAACAAAAGGCCTTGGAAAAGGTTCAAAACATGCTAGATAAAAGTGATGATATGTTGGGTGAAGAAATGGATCGCACTAAAACCTTGACTGAAAATCTTCAGAGACTTCAGTCTAGATTTGACAACCTTCAAGGTCATCATAACACTCTCTTATCTGATCATGAGAAGCTTTCTTATGAATTTCTTCAAAGAAAGCAAGATCTTGAGAAGCTAAGAGTGAGTTATGAAGATCTTCAGAAGGAGCGCGATTCATTATTTGCTCAACAAATCAGCGCTGCTCAAGAAGAATTTGTTCCTCCATGTTTGAAATGCATTGTACGTGAATCTGATAATTCTTCATCTGAATGTTCAAATGCTTCTAATGCTACAAATTCTTCAACTGTCTCTGCTATCACTAATTCCTCATCTGAGGACATTGCTAGTATCACTGACGATGCAGGGCGGAAGGAATTGTACATGACAGGCATGTACAAAAGCCTCAAAGGGCATCAGACTCTTTGTGATGTGCTTAAAAAGCAGATCCTCAACAGGAACCCTAGGAAAGAGGGTATTGCCTTTGAGAGGAAACTCAATGCTGATGGTACATATTGGAAGCCTGAGCAGTACCCCAAAACCTCATGGCTTGCTGCAAAGGGACCTCCAGTTGATCCATCTAATTTATCTGGCTTTACATGTGAATCTTCTCATTCTTCTGATGAGTCATTTGACTCCAACTATAAACTGTTTAAAAATCAGAATGGTGAAGTATTTGCTAGATATGTTGGCACTAACTCCAGGAACGGTTCTCCTATGAAGAAAATCTGGGTTCCCAAAAGGTGCCTTGAAAGCCTTCAGGTGAATGTCCTCATGACACCACCTGTGAAGAATAGGAACCCCAGATCAAATTCTTCATATGGACCAAATTCTTCATATGGATCCAAGTCCTCATACGGATCGAATTCCTCATGTGGATCATATTCCTCAAAAGGATCAAAGTCCTCATATGAACATCATCATGCTAACAACTTTGTTTCGCAGGGAAGAGCTAAGGGCTATGAATATGAGCATTATTCTTCTAATCATTATGTTCATAAGTCCTCGAAGAATTTCTCTGCTTATTCATATGCTTACCCTAACTCCTCTTATGTGAAAAAAAATGTATTGGCTTCTATGCCACCTTTCTCGTATGGAGCTCGTAGAGTGATGAACTCTTTGCCACCCCTTCAGATGTGGGTGGTGAAGAAAAAGGACTAATCTCTTATGCAGGGTCAGGTCTCCAGACGTGCTCAAAACGTCTGAAAAATTTGCTGGAGACCTGAAAAGTGCCTGAAAGGACGCAGGCTAATCATGAAGAGATGAACTTTCATTTCTCACGTCCTCATACTGTTTTAACTGTTGCATTGCTTGATGAAATTGGTCTGATGAATTGTGATGTCATATTCTTCACTGATGAAGTATATGAAGTTCGTAAGCTGCACTGATTCATCTGCAGGATGATCAACCCAAAGCCACTGAGTGGGTCCTCGATAGTGGATGTACAAATCACATGACTGGTGACAAGAATTTATTGATGGATGCTCCCTTATCACCATCGCATCTGAAGCATATCATCTTCGTTGACAAAGGAAAAAGTCAGATATTGGGTCTAGGTAAGGTTGCAATCACAAAGGATCGACACATGGACAAAGTCATGCTTGTCGAGTCCTTAGGATACTGTTGGGGAACGTAGCAGAAATTCAAAATTTTCTACGCATCACCAAGATCAATCTATGGAGTTTACTAGCAATGAGAGGTAAGGAGTGCATCTACATACCCTTGTAGATCGTGAGCGGAAGCGTTCAAGAGAACGGGGTTGATGGAGTCGTACTCGTCGTGATCCAAACCACCGATGATCCTAGCGCCGAACGGACGGCACCTCCGCGTTCAACACACGTACGGTGCAGCGACGTCTCCTCCTTCTTGATCCAGCAAGGGGGGAGGAGAGGTTGATGGAGATCCAGCAGCACGACGGCGTGGTGGTGGAAGTAGCGGGGATCCCGGCAGGGCTTCGCCAAGCACTAACGGGAGGGAGAGGTGTCACGGGAGGGAGAGGGAGGCGCCAGGGGCTAGGGTACTGCTGCCCTCCCTCCCCCCCCCACTATATATAGGCCCCCTGGGGGGGCGCCGGCCCTGGAGATCCCATCTACAAGGGGGCGGCGGCCAAGGGGGGAAACTTGCCCCCCAAGCCAGGTGGGGCGCCCCCCACCCCCAGGGTTTCCAACCCTAGGCGCAGGGGGAGGCCCATGGGGGGCGCACCAGCCCACTAGGGGCTGGTTCCCCTCCCACTTCAGCCCATGGGGCCCTCCGGGATAGGTGGCCCCACCCGGTGGACCCCCGGGACCCTTCCGGTGGTCCCGGTACAATACCGATAACCCCCGAAACTTTCCCGGTGGCCGAAACTGGACTTCCTATATATAATTCTTCACCTCCGGACCATTCCGGAACTCCTCGTGACATCCGGGATCTCATCCGGGACTCCGAACAACTTTCAGGTTACCGCATACTAATATCTCTACAACCCTAGCGTCGTCGAACCTTAAGTGTGTAGACCCTACGGGTTTGGGAGACATGCAGACATGACCGAGACGCCTCTCCGGTCAATAACCAACAGCGGGATCTGGATACCCATGTTGGCTCCCACATGTTCCACGATGATCTCATGGGATGAACCACGATGTCGAGGATTCAATCAATCCCGTATTCAATTCCCTTTGTCAATCGGTATGTTACTTGCCCGAGATTCGATCATCGGTATCCCGATACCTTGTTCAATCTCGTTACCGGCAAGTCTCTTTACTAGTTCCATAACACATCATCCCGTGATCAACTCCTTGGTCACATTGTGCACATTATGATGATGTCCTACCGAGTGGGCCCAGAGATACCTCTTCATTTACACGGAGTGACAAATCTCAGTCTCGATTCGTGCCAACCCAACAGACACTTTCGGAGATACCTGTAGTGCACCTTTATAGCCACCCAGTTACGTTGTGACGTTTGGTACACCCAAAGCATTCCTACGGTATCCGGGAGTTGCACAACCTCATGGTCTAAGAAAATGATACTTGACATTAGAAAAGCTCTTAGCAAACGAACTACACGATCTTGTGCTAGGCTTAGGATTGGGTCTTGTCCATCACATCATTCTCCTAATGATGTGATCCCGTTATCAACGACATCCAATGTCCATGGTCAGGAAACCGTAACCATCTATTGATCAACGAGCTAGTCAACTAGAGGCTTACTAGGGACATGGTGTTGTCTATGTATCCACACATGTACCTGAGTTTCCTATCAATACAATCTTAGCATGGATAATAAACGATTATCATGAACAAGGAAATATAATAATAACCAATTTATTATTACCTCTAGGGCATATTTCCAACAGTCTCCCACTTGCACTGAGTCAATAATCTAGTTCACATCACCATGTGATTAACACTCACAGGTCACATCACCGTGTGACCAACATCCAAAGAGTTTACTAGAGTCAACAATCTAGTTCACATCACTATGTGATTAACGCTCAATGAGTTCTGGTTTGATCATGTTATGCTTGTGAGAGAGGTTATTAGTCGACGGGTCTGAACCTTTCAGATCCGTGTGTGCTTTACGAATATCTATGTCATCTTGTGGATGCTACCACGCGCTACTTGGAGCCATTTCAAATAACTGCTCTACTATACGAATCCGGTTTACTACTCAGAGTCACCCGGATTAGTGTCAAAGTTCGCATCGACGTAACCATTTACGACGAACTCCTTTTCACCTCCATAATCGAGAAAATTCCTTAGTCCACTAGATACTTGTTGGGGAACGTAGTAATTTCAAAAAAATTCCTACGCACTCGCAAGATCATGGTGATGTATAGCAACGAGAGGGGAGAGTGTTGTCCACGTACCCTCGTAGACCGAAAGCGGAAGCGTTAACACAACGCGGTTGATGTAGTCGTACGTCTTCACGATCCGACCGATCAAGTACCGAACACACGGCACCTCCGAGTTCAGCACACGTTCAGCTCGATGACGTCCCTCGAACTCCGATCCAGCCGAGTGTTGAGGGAGAGTTTCGTCAGCACGACGGCGTGGTGACGATGATGATGTTCTACCGACGCAGGGCTTCGCCTAAGCACCGCTACGATATTATCGAGGTGTACTATGGTGGAGGGGGGCACCGCACACGGCTAAGAGATCAATGATCAATTGTGTGTCTATGGGGTGCCCCCTACCCCCGTATATAAAGGAGCAAGGGGGGAGGCCGTCGGCCTAGGAGGAGGGCGCGCCAAGGGGGGAGTCCTACTCCCACCGAGAGTAGGACTCCTCCTTTCCTTGTTGGAATAGGAGAAGGGAAGGGAGAAGGAGAAAGAAGGAAGGGGGCGCCCCCCCTCCCTAGTCCAATTCGGACTAGTCTATGGGGAGGGGTGCGGCCACCCTTTGGGGCCTTTCTCTCCTTTCCCGTATGACCCATTAAGGCCCAATACGAATTCCCGTAACTCTCCGGTACTCCGAAAAATACCCGAATCACTCGGAACCTTTCCGAAGTCCGAATATAGTCGTCCAATATATCGATCTTTACGTCTCGGCCATTTCGAGACTCCTCGTCATGTCCCCGATCTCATCCGGGACTCCGAACTCCTTCGGTACATCAAAACACATAAACTCATAATATAACCGTCATCGCAACGTTAAGCGTGCGGACCCTACGGGTTCGAGAACTATGTAGACATGACCGAGAAACCTCTCCGGTCAATAACCAATAGCGGAACCTGGATGCTCATATTGGCTCCCACATATTCTATGAAGATCTTTATCGGTCAGACCGCATAACAACATACATTGTTCCCTTTGTCATCGGTATGTTACTTGCCCGAGATTCGATCGTCGGTATCTCGATACCTAGTTCAATCTCGTTACCGGCAAGTCTCTTTACTCGTTCCGTAATACATCATCCCGCAACTAACTCATTAGTTACAATGCTTGCAAGGCTTATAGTGATGTGTATTACTGAGTGGGCCTAGAGATACCTCTCCGACAATCGGAGTGGCAAATCCTAATCTCGAAATACGCCAACCCAACAAGTACCTTTGGAAACACCTGTAGAGCACCTTTATAATCACCCAGTTACGTTGTGATGTTTGGTAGCACACAAAGTGTTCCTCCGGTAAACAGGAGTTGCATAATCTCATAGTCATAGGAACATGTATAAGTCATGAAGAAAGCAATAGCAACATACTAAACGATCGAGTGCTAAGCTAACGGAATGGGTCAAGTCAATCACATCATTCTCCTAATGATGTGATCCCGTTAATCAAATGACAACTCATGTCTATGGCTAGGAAACATAACCATCTTTGATCAACGAGCTAGTCAAGTAGAGGCATACTAGTGACACTCTGTTTGTGTATGTATTCACACATGTATCAAGTTTCCAGTTAATACAATTCTAGCATGAATAATAAACATTTATCATGATATAAGGAAATAAATAATAACTTTATTATTGCCTCTAGGGCATATTTCCTTCAGTCTCCCACTTGCACTAGAGTCAATAATCTAGTTCACATCGCCATGTGATTTAACATCAATAGTTCACATCACCATGTGATTAACACCCATAGTTCACATCGTCATGTGACCAACACCCAAAGGGTTTACTAGAGTCAGTAATCTAGTTCACATCGCTTATGTGATTAACACCCAAAGAGTACTAAGGTGTGATCATGTTTTGCTTGTGAGATAATTTTAGTCAACGGGTCTGTCACATTCAGATCCGTAAGTATTTTGCAAATTTCTATGTCTACAATGCTCTGCATGCAGCTACTCTAGCTAATTGCTCCCACTTTCAATATGTATCTAGACCGAGACTTAGAGTCATCTAGATTAGTGTCAAAACTTGCATCGACGTAACCCTTTACGATGAACCTTTTGTCACTTCCATAATCGAGAAACATATCCTTGTTCCAGTAAGGATAATTTTGACCGCTGTCCAGTGATCTACTCCTAGATCACTATTGTACTCCCTTGCCAAAATCAGTGTAGGGTATACAATAGATCTGGTACACAGCATGGCATACTTTATAGAACCTATGGCCGAGGCATAGGGAATGACTTTCATTCTTTTTCTATCTTCTGCCGTGGTCGGGCTTTGAGTCTTACTCAATTTGACACCTTGTAACATAGGAAACAAACTCTTTCTTTGACTGTTCCATTTTGAACAACTTCAAAATCTTGTTAAGGTATGTACTCATTGAAAAAACTTATCAAGCGTCTTGATCTATCTCTATAGATCTTGATGCTCAATATGTAAGCAGCTTCACCGAGGTCTTTCTTTGAAAAACTCCTTTCAAACACTCCTTTATGCTTTGCAGAATAATTCTACATTATTTCCGATCAACAATATGTCATTCACATATACTTATCAGAAATGCTGTAGTGCTCCCACTCACTTTCTTGTATATACAGGCTTCACCGCAAGTCTGTATAAAACTATATGCTTTGATCAACTTATCAAAGCGTATATTCCAACTCCGAGATGCTTGCACCAGTCCATAGATGGATCGCTGGAGTTTGCATATTTTGTTAGCACCTTTAGGATTGACAAAACCTTCTGGTTGCATCATATACAACTCTTCTTTAATAAATCCATTAAGGAATGCAGTTTTGTTTATCCATTTGCCAGATTTCATAAAATGCGGAAATTGCTAACATGATTCGGACAGACTTAAGCATAGATACGAGTGAGAAACTCTCATCGTAGTCAACACCTTGAACTTGTCGAAAACCTTTTTGCGACAATTCTAGCTTTGTAGATAGTAACACTACTATCATCGTCTGTCTTCCTCTTGAAGATCCATTTAATCTCAATGGCTCGCAGATCATTGGGCAATTCAATCAAAGTCCATACTTTGTTCTCATACATGGATCTCATCTCAGATTTCATGGCCTCACCATCGCTTCTTCATAGTTCGTAGGTTCGTCATGGTCTAGTAACATAACCTCCAGAACAGGATTACCGTACCACTCTAGTGCGGATCTTACTCTGGTTGACCTACGAGGTTTAGTAATAACTTGATCTAAAGTTCCATGATCATCATCATTAACTTCCTCACTAATTGGTATAGGCGTCACAGAAACTGGTTTCTGCGATGAACTACTTTCCAATAAGGGAGCAGGTACAATTACCTCATCAAGTTCTACTTTCCTCCCACTCACTTCTTTCGAGAAAAACTCCATCTCTAGAAAGGATCCATTCTTAGCAACGAATGTCTTGCCTTCGGATCTGTGATAGAAGGTGTACCCAACTGTCTCCTTTGGGTATCCTATGAAGACACATTTCTCCGATTTGGGTTTGATCTTATCAGGATGAAACTTTTTCACATAAGCATCGCAACCCCAAACTTTAAGAAACGACAACTTTGGTTTCTTGCCAAACCACAGTTCATATGATGTCGTCTCAACGGATTTAGATGGTACCCTATTTAACGTGAATGCAGCTGTCTCTAATGCATAACCCCAAAACGATAGTGGTAGATCGGTAAGAGACATCATATATCACACCAAATCTAATAAAGTACGGTTACGATGTTCGGACACACCATTACACTGTGGTGTTCCAGGTGGCGTGAGTAGTGAAACTATTTCACATTGTTTTAACTGAAGGCCAAACTCGTAACTCAAATACTCTTCTCTACGATCAGATCGTAGAAACTTTATTTTTCTTGTTACGATGATTTTCCACTTCACTCTGAAATTATATGAACTTTTCAAATGTTTCAGACTTATGTTTCATTAAGTAGATATACTCATATCTGCTCAAATCATCTGTGAAGGTGAGAAAATAATGATATACGCCACGAGCCTCAATATTCATTGGACCACATACATCTGTATGTATGACTTCCAACAAATCTGCTGCTCTCTCCATAGTTCCGGAGAACGGCGTTTTAGTCATCTTGCCCATGAGGCATGGTTCGCAAGCATCAAGTGATTCATAATCAAGTGATTCCAAAATCCCATCAGTATGGAGTTTCTTCATGCGCTTTACACCAATATGACCTAAACGGCATTGCCACAAATAAGTTGCACTATCATTATTAACTTTGCATCTTTTGGCTTCATTATTATGAATATGTGTATCACTACGATCGAGATCCAACAAACCATTTTATTGGGTGTATGACCATAGAAGGTTTTATTCATGTAAACAGAACAACAATTATTCTCTAATTTAAATGAATAACCGTATTGCAACAAACATGATCAAGTCATATTCATGCTCAACACAAACACCAAATAACACTTATTTAGTTTCAACACTAATCCCGAAAGTATAGGGAGTGTGCGATGATGATCATATCAATCTTGGAACTACTTCCAACACACATCGTCACCTCTCCTTTTACTAGTCTCTGTTTATTCTGCAACTCCCGTTTCGAGTTACTACTCTTAGCAACTGAACCAGTATCAAATGCCGAGGGGTTGCTATAAACACTAGTAAAGTACACATCAATAACATGTATATCCAATATACCTTTGTTCACTTTGCCATCCTTCTTATCCACCAAATACTTGGGGTAGTTCCGCTTCCAGTGACCAGTCCCTTTGCAGTAGAAGCACTTAGTCTCAGGCTTAGGACCAGACTTAGGCTTCTTCACTTGAGCAGCAACTTGCTTGCCGTTCTTCTTGAAGTTCCCCTTCTTCCCTTTGCCCTTTTCTTGAAACTAGTGGTCTCGTCAACCATCAACACTTGATGTTTTTCTTGATTTCTATCTTCGTTGATTTCAGCATCACGAAGAGCTCGGGAATTACTTTTGTCATCCCTTGCATACTATAGTTCATCACGAAGTTCTACTAACTTGGTGATGGTGACTAGAGAATTCTGTCAATCACTATTTTATCTAGAAGATTAACTCCCACTTGATTCAAGCGATTGTAGTACCTAGACAATCTGAGCACATGCTCACTGCTTGAGCTATTCTCCTCCATCTTTTAGCTATAGAACTTGTTGGAGACTTCATATCTCTCAACTCGGGTATTTGCTTGAAATATTAACTTCAACTCCTGGAACATCTCATATGGTCCATGACGTCAAAACGTCTTTGAAGTCCCGATTCTAAGCCGTTAAGCATGGTGCACTAAACTATCAAGTAGTCATCATATTGAGCTAGCCAAACGTTCATAACGTCTGCATCTGCTCCTGCAATAGGTCTGTCACCTAGTGGTGCATCAAGGACATATTTCTTCTGTGCAGCAATGAGGATAATCCTCAGATCACGGATCCAATCCGCATCTTTGCTACTAACATCTTTCAACATAATTTTCTCTAGGAACATATCAAAAATAAACACAGGGAAGCAACAACGCGAGCTATTGATCCACAACATAATTTGCAAAAATACTATCAGGACTAAGTTCATGATAAATTTAAGTTCAATTAATCATATTACTTAAGAACTCCCACTTAGATAGACATCCCTCTAATCCTCTAAGTGATCACGTGATCCATATCAACTAAACCATGTCCGATCATCACGTGAGATGGAGTAGTTTCAATGGTGAACATCACCATGTTGATCATATCTACTATATGATTCACGCTCGACCTTTCGGTCTCCGTGTTCCGAGGCCATATCTGCATATGCTAGGCTCGTCAAGTTTAACCTGAGATTCCGCGTGTGCAACTGTTTTGCACCCGTTGTATTTGAACGTAGAGCCTATCACACCCGATCATCACGTGGTGTCTCAGCACGAAGAACTTTCGCAACGGTGCATACTCAGGGAGAACACTTTTATCTTGAAATTTTAGTGAGAGATCATCTTATAATGCTACCGTCAATCAAAGCAAGATAAGATGCATAAAAGATAAACATCACATGCAATCAATATAAGTGATATGATATGGCCATCATCATCTTGTGCTTGTGATCTCCATCTCCGAAGCACCGTCATGATCACCATCGTCACCGGCGCGACACCTTGATCTCCATCGTAGCATCGTTGTCGTCTCGCCAACTATTGCTTTTATGACTATCGCTACCGCTTAGTGATAAAGTAAAACAATTACATGGCAATTGCATTTCATACAATAAAGCGACAACCATATGGCTCCTGCCAGTTGCCGATAACTCGGTTACAAAACATGATCATCTCATACAATAAAATATAGCATCATGTCTTGACCATATCACATCACAATATGCCCTGCAAAAACAAGTTAGACGTCCTCTACTTTGTGGTCGCAAGTTTTACGTGGCTGCTACGGGCTTAGCAAGAACCGTTCTTACCTACGCATCAAAACCACAACGATAGTTTGTCAAGTTGGTGTTGTTTTAACCTTCGCAAGGACCGGGCGTAGCCACACTCGGTTCAACTAAAGTGAGAGAGACAGACACCCGCCAGTCACCTTTAAGCAATGAGTGCTCGCAACGGTGAAACCAGTCTCGCGTAAGCGTACGCGTAATGTCGGTCCGGGCCGCTTTGTCTCACAATACCGCCGAACCAAAGTATGACATGCTGGTAACCAGTATGACTTATATCGCCCACAACTCACTTGTGTTCTACTCGTGCATAACATCAACGCATAAAACCAGGCTCTGATACCACTGTTGGGGAACGTAGTAATTTCAAAAAAATTCCTACACACACGCAAGATCATGATGATGTATAGCAACGAGAGGGGAGAGTGTTGTCCGCGTACCCTCGTAGACCGAAAGCGGAAGCATTAACACAACGTGGTTGATGTAGTCGTATGTCTTCACGATCGGACCGATCAAGTACCGAACACACGGCACCTCCGAGTTCAGCACACGTTCAGCTCGATGATGTCCCTCGAACTCCGATCCAGCCGAGTGTTGAGGGAGAGTTTCGTCAGCACGACGGCGTGGTGACGATGATGATGTTCTACCGACGCAGGGCTTCGCCTAAGCACCGCTATGATATTATCGAGGTGTACTATGGTGGAGGGGGGCACCGCACACGGCTAAGAGATCAATAATCAATTGTGTGTCTATGGGGTGCCCCCCTGCCCCCGTATATAAAGGAGCAAGGGGGGAGGCCGCCGGCCTAGTAGGAGGGCGCGCCAAGGGGGGAGTCCTACTCCCACCGGGAGTAGGACTCCTCCTTTCCTTGTTGGAATAGGAGAAGGGAAGGGAGAAGGAGAAAGAAGGAAGGGGGCGCCCCCCCTCCCTAGTCCAATTCGGACTAGTCTATGGGGAGGGGTGCGGCCACCCTTTGGGGCCTTTCTCTCCTTTCCCGTATGGCCCATTAAGGCCCAATACGAATTCCCGTAACTCTCCGGTACTCCGAAAAATACCCGAATCACTTGGAACCTTTCTGAAGTCCGAATATAGTCGTCCAATATATCGATCTTTACATCTCGGCCATTTCGAGACTCCTCGTCATGTCCCCGATCTCATCCGGGACGCCGAACTTCTTCGGTACATCAAAACACATAAACTCATAATATAACCGTCATCGCAACGTTAAGCGTGCGGACCCTACGGGTTCGAGAACTATGTAGACATGACCGAGACACCTCTCCGGTCAATAACCAATAGCGGAACCTGGATGCTCATATTGGCTCCCACATATTCTATGAAGATCTTTATCGGTCAGACCGCATAACAACATACATTGTTCCCTTTGTCATCGGTATGTTACTTGCCTGAGATTCGATCGTCGGTATCTCGATACCTAGTTCAATCTCGTTACCGGCAAGTCTCTTTACTCGTTCCGTAATACATCATCCCGCAACTAACTCATTAGTTACAATGCTTGCAAGGCTTATAGTGATGTGTATTACTGAGTGGGCCCAAAGATACCTCTCCGACAATCGGAGTGGCAAATCCTAATCTCGAAATACGCCAACCCAACAAGTACCTTTGGAAGCACCTGTAGAGCACCTTTATAATCACCCAGTTACGTTGTGACGTTTGGTAGCACACAAAGTGTTCCTCCGGTAAACGGGAGTTGCATAATCTCATAGTCATTGGAACATGTATAAGTCATGAAGAAAGTAATAGCAACGTACTAAACGATCGAGTGCTAAGCTAACGGAATGGGTCAAGTCAATCACATCATTCTCCTAATGATGTGATCCCGTTAATCAAATGACAACTCATGTCTATGGCTAGGAAACATAACCATCTTTGATCAACGAGCTAGTCAAGTAGAGGCATACTAGTGACACTCTGTTTGTGTATGTATTCACACATGTATCAAGTTTCCAGTTAATACAATTCTAGCATGAATAGTAAACATTTATCATGATATAAGGAAATAAATAATAACTTTATTATTGCCTCTAGGGCATATTTCCTTCAATACTAAGGATAAGTTCGACCGCTGTCATGTGATCCATTCCCGGATCACTATTGTACCCCTTGACCAACTCATGGCAAGGCACACTTCATGTGCGGTACACGGCATAGCATACTGTAGAGCCTACGTCTAAAGCATAGGGGAAGACCTTTGTCCTTTCTCTCTCTTCTGCTGTGGTCAGGTCTTGAGTCTTACTCAATACTCACACCTTGTAACACAGCCAAGAACTCCTTCTTTGCTGATCTATTTTGAACTCTTTCAAAATCATATCAAGGTGTGCGTTCTTTGAAAGTATCATCAGGCGTCTTGATCTATCTCTATAGATCTTGATGCCCAATATGTAAGTAGCTTTATCCAGGTCTTCCTTTGAAAAACTCCTTTCAAACAACCCTTTATGCTTTCCAGAAATTCTACATCATTTCGGATCAACAATATGTCATTCACATATACTTATCAGAAATGTTGTAGCGCTCCCACTCACTTTATTGTAAATACAAGTTTCTAACAAACTTTGTATAAACCCAAAAACTTTGATCACTCCATCAAAGCGTATATTCTGACTCCGAGATGCTTGCTCTAGTCCATGGAAGGATCGCTGGAGGTAGCATACCTTTTAGCATCCTTAGGATCGACAAAACCTTTCTGATTGTATCACATACAACCTTTCCTTACGAAAACTGGTAAGGAAACTTGTTTTTGACATCCATCTGCCAGATTTCATAAATGCAGCTAATGCTAACATGATTCCGACGGACTTAAGCATCGCTACGGATGAGAAAATCTCATCGTAGTCAACTCCTTGAACTTGTGAAAATACTCTTTGCCACAAGTCGAGCTTCATAGACAGTAACATTACCGTCCATGTCCGTCTTCTTCTTAAAGATCCATTTATCTCAATGGCTTGCCGATCATCGGGCAAGTTCACCAAAGTCCATGCTTTGTTCTGATACATGGATCCTATCTCGGATTTCATGGCTTCTAACCATTTGTCGGAATATGGGCCCACCATCGCTTCTCCATAGCTCGTAGGTTCAGTATTGTCTAACAACATGATATCTAAGACAGGATTACCGTACCACTCAGGAGTAGTACATATCCTTGTCGACCTACGAGGTTTGGTAGTGACTTGATCCGAAGTTTCATGATCAATATCATAAGCTTCCACTTCAATTGGTGTAGGTGCCACAGGAACAACTTCCTGTGCCCTGCTACACACTAGTTGAAGTGACGGTTCAATAACCTTATCAAGTCTCCACCATCCTCCCACTCAATTCTTTCGACAGAAACTTTTCCTCGAGAAAGGTCTCGTTTCTAGAAGCAATTACTTTTGCTTCCAGATCTGAAATAGGAGGTATACCCAACTGTTTTGGGTATTCTATGAAGATGCATTTATCCGCTTTGGGTTCGAGCTTATCAGCCTGAAACTTTTTCACATAAGTGTCGCAGCCCCAAACTTTTAAGAAACGACAACTTAGGTTTCTCTAAACGGTGTCGTCTCAAAGGAATTGCGTGGTGCCCTATTTAAAGTGAATGCGGTTGTCTCTAATGCCTAACCCATAAACGATAGTTGTAATTCGATAAGAGACATCATGGTATGCACCATATCCAATAGGGTGCAGTTATGATGTTCGGACACACCATCACACTATGGTGCTCCAAGCGGTATTAGTCGTGAAACAATTTCCACAGTTTCTTAATTGTGTGCCAAACTCGTAACTCAGATATCTCTATGATCATATCATAGACATTTTATCCTCTTGTCACGACGATCTTCAACTTCACTCTGAAATTACTTGAACCTTTCAATAATTCAGACTTGTGTTTCCAAGTAAATACACTCAGCATCTACTCAAATCATCTGTGAAGTAAGAACATAACGGTATCCACTGCATGCCTCAGCACTCATTGGACTGCACACATCAAATGTATTACTTCCAACAAGTTGCTCTCTTGTTCCATCTTACTGAAAACGAGGCCTTTCAGTCATCTTGCCCATGTGGTATGATTTGCATGTCTCAAGTGATTCAAAATCAAGTGAGTCCAAACAATCCATCTGCATGGAGTTTCTTCATGCATATATACCAATAGACATGGTTCGCATGTCTCAATCTTTTCAAAAACGAGTGAGTCCAAAGATCCATCTACATGGAGCTTCTTCATGCATTCTATACCAATATGACTCAAATGGCAGTGCCACAAGTATGTGGTACTATCATTACTATTTTATATCTTTTGGCACGAACATGTGTATCACTGCGATCGAGATTCATTTTAGGTGCAAGACCATTGAAGGTATTATTCAAATAAATAGAGTAACCATTATTCTCCTTAAATGAATAACCGTATTGCGATAAACATAATCCAATCATGTTTATGCTCAACGCAAACACCAAATAACAATTCTTTTGGTTTAACACCAATCTCGATGGTAGAGGGAGCATGCGACGCTTGATCACATCAACCTTGGAAACACTTCCAACACATATCGTCATCTCACCTTTAGCTAGTCTCCGTTTATTCCGCAGCTTTTATTTTGAGTTGCTAACACTTAGCAACTGAACCGGTATCTAATACCCTGGTGCTGCTAGGAGTACTAGTAAAGTACACATTCATATAATGTATATCCAATATACTTCTGTCGACCTTGCCTGCCTTCTCATCTACCAAGTATCTAGGGTAGATCTGCTTCAGTGACCGTTCCCCTCATTACAGAAGCACTTAGTCTCGGGTTTGGGTTTAACCTTGGGATTCTTCACTAGAGCAGCAAATGATTTGCTATTTCATGAAGTATCCCTTTTGCCCTTGCCCTTCTTGAAACTAGTGGTTCTACTAACCATCAACAATTGATGCTCCTATTTGATTTCTACTTTCACGGTGTCAAACATCGCGAATAGCTCAAGGATCATCATGTCTATCCCTGATATGTTATAGTTCATCACGAAGCTCTAATAGCTTGGTGACAGTGACTATGGAGAACCATCACTATCTCATCTGGAAGATTAACTCCCACTCGATTCAAGCGATTGTGGTACTCAGAAAATTTGAGCACATGCTCACTGATTGAGCTTTTCTCCCTTAGTTTGCAGGCTTAAGAAACTTGTCAGGGGTCTCATACCTCTTGACATGGGCACTAGTCTGAAATCCCAATTTCAGTCTTCGAAACATCTCATATGTTTTGCGATGTTTCAAAACGTGTTTGGTGCCACAATTCTAAACCGTTAGCATTACGCACTGAACTATCACGTAGTCATCAAAACGTGTATGTCAGATGTTTCGCAACATCTACAGACGACGCTGAGCTTCAGCACACCGAGCGGTGCATCAAGGACATAAGCCTTCTGTGCAGCAATGAGGACAATCCTCAGTTTACGGACCCAGTCCGCATAATTGCTACTATCAACTTTCAACTAAATTTTCTCTAGGAACATATCTTAAACAGTAGAACTAAAGCGTAAGCTATGACATAATTTGCAAAGTCCTTTAGACTATGTTCATGATAATGAAGTTCATCTGATTATTTAATGAACTCCCACTCAGATAGACATCCCTCTAGTCATCTAAGTGATACATGATCCGAGTCAAACTAGGTCGTGTCCGATCATCACGTGAGACGGACTAGTCATCATCGGTGAACATCTCCATGTTGATCGCATCTACTATACGACTCATGTTCGACCTTTCGATCTCTTGTGTTCCGAGGCCATGTCTGTACATGCTAGGCTCGTCAAGTCAACCTAAGTGTTTCGCATGTGTTCCGAGGCCATGTCTGTACATGCTAGGCTCGTCAACACCCGTTGTATTCGAACGTTAGAATCTATCACACCCGATCATCACATGGTGCTTCGAAACAACGAACCTTCGCAACGGTGCGCAGTTAGGGGGAACACGTCTCTTGAAATTTTAGTGAGGGATCATCTTATTTATGCTACCGTCGTTCTAAGCAAATAAGATGTTAACATGATAAACATCACATGCAAATCATAAAGTGACGTGATATGGCCAATATCATCTTGCGCCTTTTGATCTCCATCTTCGAGGCGCGGCATGATCACCTTCGTCACCGGCATGACACCATGATCTCCATCATCGTGTCTTTATGAAGTTGTCTCGCCAACTATTACTTCTACTACTATGGCTAACGGTTAGCAATAAAGTAAAGTAATTACATGGCGTTTTTCATTGACACGCAGGTCATACAATAAATTAAGACAACTCCTATGGCTCCTGCCGGTTGTCATACTCATCGACATGCAAGTCGTGATTCCTATTACAAGAACATGATCAATCTCATACATCACATATATCATTCATCACATCCTTTTGGCCATATCACATCACATATCATACCCTGCAAAAACAAGTTAGACGTCCTCTAATTGTTGTTGCATGTTTTACGTGGCTGCTCTGGGTTCTAGCAAGAACGTTTCTTACCTACGCAAAAGCCACAACGTGATATGCCAATTTCTATTTACCCTTCATAAGGACCCTTTTCATCGAATCCGATCCGACTAAAGTGGGAGAGACAGACACCCGCTAGCCACCTTATGCAACTAGTGCATGTCAGTCGGTGGAACCTGTCTCACATAAGTGTACGTGTAAGGTCGGTCCGGGCCGCTTCATCCCACAATGCCGCCGAATCAAGATAAGACTAGTAATGGCAAGCAAATTGAACAAATCATCGCCCACAACTACTTTGTGTTCTACTCGTGCATAGAATCTACGCATAGACCTGGCTCATGATGCCACTGTTGGGGAACGTAGCAGAAATTCAAAATTTTCTATGCATCACCAAGATCAATCTATGGAGTTTACTAGCAATGAGAGGTAAGGAGTGCATCTACATACCCTTGTAGATCGCGAGCGGAAGCGTTCAAGAGAACGGGGTTGATGGAGTCGTACTCGTCGTGATCCAAATCACCGATGATCCTAGCGCTGAACGGACGGCACCTCCGCGTTCAACACACGTACGGTGCAGCGACGTCTCCTCCTTCTTGATCCAGCAAGGGGGGAGGAGAGGTTGATGGAGATCCAGCAGCACGACGGCGTGGTGGTGGAAGTAGCGGGGATCCCGGCAGGGCTTCGCCAAGCACTAACGGGAGGGAGAGGTGTCACGGGAGGGAGAGGGAGGCGCCAGGGGCTAGGGTACTGCTGCCCTCCCTTCCCCCCCCACTATATATAGGCCCCCTGGGGGGGCGCCGGCCCTGGAGATCCCATCTACAAGGGGGGCGGCGGCCAAGGGGGGAAACTTGCCCCCCAAGCCAGGTGGGGCGCCCCCCACCCCCAGGGTTTCCAACCCTAGGCGCAGGGGGAGGCCCATGGGGGGTGCACCAGCCCACTAGGGGCTGGTTCCCCTCCCACTTCAGCCCATGGGGCCCTCCGGGATAGGTGGCCCCACCCGGTGGACCCCCGGGACCCTTCCGGTGGTCCCGGGACAATACCGATAACCCCCAAAACTTTCCCGGTGGCCGAACTGGACTTCCTATATATAATTCTTCACCTCCGGACCATTCCGGAACTCCTCGTGACGTCCGAGATCTCATCCGGGACTCCGGAAAACTTTCGGGTTACCGCATACTAATATCTCTACAACCCTAGCGTCGCCGAACCTTAAGTGTGTAGACCCTACGGGTTCGGGAGACATGCAGACATGACCGAGACGCCTCTCCGGTCAATAACCAACAGCGGGATCTGGATACCCATGTTGGCTCCCACATGTTCCACGATGATCTCATCGGATGAACCACGATGTCGAGGATTCAATCAATCCCGTATTCAATTCCTTTTGTCAATCGGTATGTTACTTGCCCGAGATTCGATCGTCGGTATCCCGATACCTTGTTAAATCTCGTTACCGGCAAGTCTCTTTACTCGTTCCGTAACACATCATCCCGTGATCAACTCCTTGGTCACATTGTGCACATTATGATGATGTCCTACCGAGTGGGCCCAGAGATACCTCTCCGTTTACACGGAGTGACAAATCCCAGTCTCGATTCGTGCCAACCCAACAGACACTTTCGGAGATACCTGTAGTGCACCTTTATAGCCACCCAGTTACGTTGTGACGTTTGGTACACCCAAAGCATTCCTACGGTATCCGGGAGTTGCACAACCTCATGGTCTAAGGAAATGATACTTGACATTAGAAAAGCTCTTAGCAAACGAACTACACGATCTTGTGCTAGGCTTAGGGTTGGGTCTTGTCCATCACATCATTCTCCTAATGATGTGATCCCGTTATCAACGACATCCAATGTCCATGGTCAGGAATTTGTAATCATCTATTGATTAACGAGCTAGTCAACTAGAGGCTTACTAGGGACATGGTGTTGTCTATGTATCCACACATGTATCTGAGTTTCCTATCAATACAATCTTAGCATGGATAATAAACGATTATCATGAACAAGGAAATATAATAATAACCAATTTATTATTGCCTCTAGGGCATATTTCCAACAGATACAACCTCATGTCTGTCTCAATTCTTTGTGATCTTGATATGGTTGTTGTCTTTGGCAAGTATCGTTGTGTTGTGGTTATGGAAGCTGACAATTCCAAAGTCTTCGAAGGCTTTAGGAGAGGAGACTTGTATATTGTTGATTTCTCTACAGGACCGCAACCAGCCGTGTGCCTACTTGCAAAAGCTTCAGAAGGCTGGCTATGGCATCGACGACTTGGTCATGCAGGCATGAGGAATTTGCACATGCTTGCGGAGAAGAAGCACGTCATTGGCATTGAGAATGTCAAATTCCTCAAGGATCACTTATGCGGAGCCTGTGAAGCTGGAAAGATGACCAAGGCTAAGCATCCAGCAAAGACTATCATGACCACTACTCGACCATTTGAATTGCTTCATATGGATCTCTTCGGTCCTAACCATTACTCAGCAGTCACAAATGATGCATCTCTCTGTGGCTTTGTTATTGTTGATGATTACTCTCGTTACACTTGGGTACATATTGTCACTTACAAACATGAAGTGCAGGAAGTCTTCAAACGATTTTCCTCGAGGGCTTCAACCAACTTCGGTGTGAAAATCAAGCACATCAGAAGTGACAATGGAACTGAGTTCAAGAATTCTAGTCTTGATGACTATCTTGATGAACTTGGTATTACTCATGAGTTATCTGCTCCTTACACTCCTCAGCAGAATGGCGTCGTGGAGCGCAAGAAAAGAACTCTTATTGAGATGGCTCGCACTATGTTTGATGAGTACAAGACGCCTCGTCACTTCTGGATTGAGGCAATTTATAATGCGTGCCACATCATCAACATGGTATATCTTCACAAATTCTTCAAGAAGACTGCCTATGAACTCCTCACTGATAAGAAACCCAATGTGAGTTATTTCAAAGTCTTCGGTGCTAAATGTTGGATTAGAGATCCTCGTCACAATGCTAAATTTGCACCGAAAGCACATGAAGGTTTTATGCTTGGTTACGGAAAGGACTCACACACCTACAGAGTCTTCAACAATGTTCTTCACAAGGTTGTTGAAACTGTAGATGTGCGGTTCAATGAAACTAATGGCTCGCAAAGAGAGCACCTACCCTCTGTGATAGATGAACCAGCACCTGAGGAAACTATCAAGTTCAAGGCTACTGAGGATGTCATTCCTACCGAAGAATCTACTGAAGAATTCATTCCAGAACGTGAAGAACGTCGAGCTAATGCACCTGAAGAAAATGCTGAAGAAAATGGTGCTGAAGAAAATGCTGATCAAATTCCTCGACGACAACCAGCTCATCCTCGCGTTGCAAAAGAAGTGCAAGTTGAAAAGATCATCGATGACATTGAAGCACCAGGTCCTCTCACACGCTCAAAAGCTTCACATTTATCTAACTTTTGTGGGCACTATGCTTTTGTCTCTATCACAGAGCCCACTAAGGTAGATGAAGCATTTCTGGAGCCTGAGTGGATTCAGGCCATGCAAGAAGAATTACATCAATTCGAGCTCAACAACGTCTAGGAACTGGTTAAACGTCCATGTCCTCGCAAGCACAATATCATTGGCACAAAGTGGATCTACCGCAACAAGCAAGATGAAAATGGCCTTGTGGTGAGGAATAGGGCACGGCTTGTAGCTCAAGGCTACACACAGGTTGAAGGAATTGATTTCGATGAAACTTTTGCACCTGTTGCTAGACTTGAAGTTATTCGCATATTACTTGCTTATGCTAACCATCATGATATCACTTTATATCAAATGGATGTGAAAAGTGCATTCCTCAATGGTAAGCTTGAGGAAGAAGTATATGTTGCTCAACCCCAGGTTTTGAAGATCCAAAGCATCCTGACAAAGTCTTCAGACTCAATAAGGCCCTCTATGGCCTCAAGCAGGCCCCTCGGGCATGGTATGATACTTTGAAGGAATTCCTCATGAAGAAAGGCTTCAAACCCGGTTCACTCAACCCTACTCTTTTCACTAAATCTTATGATGGTGAATTGTTAGTGTGCCAAATATATGTTGATGATATTATCTTTGGCTGTACTGACCAACGTTATAGTGATGAATTTGCCTATATGATGAGTGAAGAATATCAAATGTCTATGATGGGAGAATTGAAATTCTTCTTAGGTCTTCAAATTCGTCAACAGCGCAATGGCATATTCATATCTCAGGAGAAATACCTCAAGGATGTACTGAGGAAATTCGGCATGCAAGATTGCAAAGGCGTCAAAATTCCGATGCCCACAAATGGCCATCTGTGCACTGATGAAAATGGTATTGACTTCGATCAAAAGGTATACCGCTCCATGATTGGTTGTTTATTGTATTTATGTGCATCTAGGCCAGATATTATGCTTAGTGTTTGCATGTGTGCCCGATTTCAAGCTACACCGAAGGAATCACACCATAAGGCTGTGAAGCATATTCTTCGATATCTAGGTCACACACCAACACTTGGATTATGGTACCCCAAGGGCTCGGCTTTTGATCTCACTGGATATTCTGACTCTGACTATGCTGGTGATCATGTGGACCGCAAGTCAACATCTGGTACATGTCATTTCCTCGAACGATCTTTGGTCTGTTGGTCCTCGAAGAAACAGAACTGCGTATTACTGTCTACTGCTGATGCTGAGTACATTGCTGCTGGTTCTTGCTGTGCTCAATTGCTGTGGATGAAGCAAACTCTCAAGGACTACGGCGTCAACATGAAGAATGTGCCTCTCTACTGTGACAATGAGAGTGCCATCAAGATTGCTCACAACCCAGTTCAGCACTCGAAGACAAAGCACATTCAGATTCGTCATCATTTTCTTCGTGATCATGTGTTGAAGGGCGACATTTCTATTGAGCATGTGAAGAGTGAAGAATAGCTAGCCGATATCTTCACAAAGCCCTTGGATGAGAAGAGATTTAGCAAGTTGCGGTGTGAGCTAAATATCTTAGAATCTTCGAATGTTCTTTGAAAAGGACACTCATCCTAACACTTATGCAAAATTGATGACTTAGATGTGCAACACATGAAGAAACGTTTTTCTTCAATCAATGAAGAATAACACTCTAAGTGTGAAGAAATTAACGAAGAATTTGATTCTCAGAACCCTACGACAATTGTACGCGATGTCTGAAATCATCATTCTTATACGATGGGTCACGCCACCACCAAAAGTTGAAAATCTTCAATTTGAGTTTTTCCTCAGTGAAATTCCTCAGTTCTTCATTTTCTTCAACTTTGCATTGTCTTCACTATTTCCGTCGTTTTTCTTCATTGGCTATATATGTTTATGTCCTCTACAGCATTCACTTATGGCTAATTCTTCAAGCTGGTTTTTCTGCTAAGTGAATGTAATCGGACCCTTCGCCCTCTATGCTATACTCAACCCAATCTATTCACAAATTCTTCATGTGCGTTCTATTTGAAACTCGTTCAAAATCTTCACTGTGTCCTTGTCAGCTGAAGAATTTGCGAATGGAACTTTTAACTTATCTTATCCAAATTTTCGGCTTTGCCGCTCAAACCGTTCCGCATCCCATGAAATGCTTTTCTATTCACCCACGATCTAACATGATCTCCACTTCTCAGTACGTGGGTGACACATGTCAAGCGAATGAGAAGGGTCAGGGGCACGTTCGTCCAAAATCTTTGGGCGAACAGTTTTTCACCGTGACTATAAATACCCCCTCTCCCCTTCCTCACTTCCTTTACTCCGCTCGACCTCTCTCCAGCTCGAGCTTCTCAAACCCTAGCGCCACCGCTACTTCATCGTCGCCGGTGAGGAAGAGCTTCACTGCCTCGACCTCGTCGCCGCCGTACTCGCGCCGGCCGCGGAAATCTTCACTCCGCCACCGCCGTAGCCGTCTTCCTCCGCCGAGTTAGGGCGTGGAAGATCTGCACAGACGAACTTCTCATCTCTACCTCACAGTTCGTCGTGTTCTTTGTCCAGGGTAATTAAAAGTTACTTTTACTGCCCTCTTTGATTCAAATGATTTCTACAAAATCTTCAAAGGTGTTTATTCTTCAAATTCTTCACACACTAAACACCTCACATGTCATATGTTCTTGATTCATTTCTCTAAGCAATAATTTTTCTTCAAGATTCCTCAATTGTGTGGATCTTCGATCTATACAACTCTGGAACCTAAGACAAAGAACACTTAGTGAAATTCTTCAAGACTCATCTGGTCAAATTCCTCAAACTTGTTCTTTTTGAAAAACCTTCTGAGAACGCATATGGCCTCTCCAAATTTCTCGCAACTATACTCTGTTCACAAGTACTCATGTCCGCTGCTTAATCTCTAGGTTCTCATCAACTTAACTCATTTGCAGCGTTCCTCGAAGTAAAGTTGCATACTTCTTCAGAGAATTCAATTGTTCAAATTCCTCATTCGAAGAAAATGGCTGATGGAAAGAAGCCATAGAAAGGAGGAAAGAGGCCTGAGGTCAACACTGCATTTGAAATCCCTGAGGACATCTATGTTGGGTACTGCACACCCCCTGAGGAAGATAAAAATCAGCGCAAGGTGCGCATTCAGAAGATAGAGAGGAGATGGGCAAGAGAGTGGAGGGAGTACAGGTATGTGACTCCCAAGTACATGAAGAAATTCGCACTCAATCCTCCATGCCCAAGACCTCCGTTGGCACCTGGCCAAGAAGCTGATCCCACCAGCCTCAAGCGTGCTGAGGATTATCCTGATGAATGGGCCAAGCTGGCTAGACAAGCTAGAGAAGCAGTGAGGAAATTCAATGAAGACTCTGCTGCTGCTGCTGCCGCTGAGGCCTCTGTCAAGCCGAAGAAATCCATGGCAAAGAAGCCTGCGCGTAAGCCAAGTGCTTCACCTTTAATGCCCTCAAGGCCAAGTTCCTCAGCAATGCCCTCACGGCCAGAATCCTCAAAGCCCTCACGGCCAATTCCTCACGCTGCTCCTGCTCCTCCAAAATCCTTAGCTCCTCCACATAAGTCCTCAACTGCTCCGACCAAATCCTCGGCACCTGTGCATCTTGCCACGTGCCAAAGGACTACAGGAATCTCTATTGCCTCAGGAGCTTCAGCTAGTTCCTCAGCTGCTCCAAATTCTTCAACAGGACCCTCTCTACTGAAGACAAAGACCACTGCTAGACGAGGTTCTCGCCCAAGTCCTCACAAGAAGCAGGTCGCGTTCCAAGTGCCGTCTGAAGAAGACGAAGCTGATGATGAAGAACTTGCTGAAATCATCAGAGATAGGCAAGTCAGGGCCGCTAGAGCCAAGGGCACAAATGTGCCTCTGCTTTTGGATCCAAAGTTGATCCTTGATTACATTGATCTCTGGCACAAGGACCCAAACACTCCTATGCCTGACTTCAAGCTAACTCCTGGCCAAAATCATATGCTGACTGCCTTCATCCAAGAAGAGAAATGGAAATTTGAGAAGGCCCGGCAGATCAAGAAAGCGTAGTACAGGAAGGAGAAATTCCTGAAGAACAACGTTGTCTCTATGACAACTGATGATCTTGTGAAGATCCAGTCTGAAATCAAAGTCCTCAGCGATGATTTCAATGCTTACTATGTTTATTGGCAAGGAGCCAAGGTCAGGTTTGTTAAACTGACTGAGAAGTTCACCTCCAATGTTGCAGCCCCATCGCAACAAGAAATTCCTCAGACTGAAGCATCTGCTCAGCCAACTAAAGAACATGCCAGCACCGCTGATGACATTCAGGCTGCTGAAGAAAATGTGAGTTCCAGGGCCGATGACTGCATTCCAGCCGCTGATGAAATTGCCGGGCATCCACTAGTGGTGCGCCTGGAGAAAATGAAGAGGTCAGGGCAACTGCATCAGTTGTTCCTGAAGAAAATCAACCACATTCCTCTGCTCCTCCTATGCCTACCCCAACTCCAATTCTTCCATCTGCATCAGATGTGAAGAAGACCAAGGCTGCAGAGTGTGCAGCAGTGAAGAAAAGGAAAGCATCAGCTTCATCAGATTCTTCAGCTCCGAAGAAGATGAAGAAATTGACCAGCTCAGTTGCAAACCCCATTGATGTTGTTCCGATCTCAACCATGCCATCAAAGGACCTTGTTCCTTTTGATGAAGAATATGTGATCCCTAGCGGATCTGATGAAGAAAATCCTTCTGCTGCTTCGTCAGAGCAGATGGATGAAGAAATTGAAGTGGATGAAATCCCTTCAACTCCAGCTGGGCCTATGCCTCAGTTTACTACTGAAGAGGCCGGCGTTGAAGAAATAGAAGATGAAGACGTGGGCATTGGCTGTACCACACCATTGATGAATGATGACTTTTGGGAAAGTCAGCACCCCAACTCTCCACTCTTCACACCTTTATAGCAAATTCCTCAGTCCCCTGTTGCTACTGAAGTACAAATGGGATCTGAAGAACCTCGTGCAACCCCATTTGTCCATGAAGAAATTCCAGCCACTAGTGCTGAAGAAAATGTACATGAAGAATTGAAGACCCAGGCTGTCACTGGAGTAGAAGCTGAAATTCCTCAGCCTGAAGAACCTGAGATTGCGATTCTTGAGGTGATAATGCAATTGACTGACACTCCTCATCCCAAGCCAAAGGATCCATTCTCAAAGAAGCAGAAATTCAAGGCTGATGATTTCTTTGGCGAGCACGTGTTCTTCACTAACTACAATCCCTATGATTCTGCTCGTCTTAGAAGGAAGCGCTTCTGGACCGCCAGCCAGGCCAACTTCTATTCTTCACTGCTCTTCAACAAGGACAAAGTCTTCGACCACGAGCATATTCCTCATGTGGACATGGAATCACTGCCATGCTTCACTCCTGTCCTCAGTGTGCTTCATGACACAGGCCTCCTCAACTTTTGCACAGACATAGTTGATTGGAATGAAGAACTCATTCTTCAATTCTACGCAACTTTGCACATCACAGGAGATCCTGACGATGTGAACTCCTGGGTTTTGGACTGGATGACTGAAAATACTCACTATAAGGCACCGGCCACTGAATTACTTCACGCCCTGCCCATCAGTTCTCCACCTGAAGGAGCTCGTTGCATGTACCAAGAACCTAAGCTTACTGATCACTATATGCAAGTGCTGATGAAGCCATTGAAACCAGGTCAAGCCTCAAGGACAAAATTCATCGTGAAGGAATTGCAGTATGTACCAAGGACAGTCTATCGCATTCTGATGAAGACTATGAGTCCAATCAAAGGCCACGACTCATCTGATGAGGAAATTGTTGGCATCATGAAGAATCTGGTTTTCAACATCATTCATGGCATTCCTGTCAATTATCATGATTTCTTCATGAGGACTCTGGCAAATGTTGCACTTTCACCGTTTGAGCTGAAGCTTTATGCACCGTGGATTATGAGATTCATCAGAACAAGGTCTTCACTCAACTACAAAGCTGATTTTCAGAATCACCTCAGCTACTTGCCCCCGATTGAAGTCCTCAAGCAGACCTATTCCTCAGCTGACGAAAAGGGCAAGGCACCGGCTGTTATAGATGAAGGCATTCGTCCATTGGATGGTCAATTTCGCAAGGCTGCATCTTATTCCACCAATGATGACTCTGCCACTCATGATTCTACTGCCCATGCCTCCAAGCCAAATCCTCAAGCTACTGCTCCTCGTGTGATGACTGACCGTGAACTTATGCTAAGTCTTCACCAGAAGGTGGATCGAAACCATAAATGGGTTAAGCGTCAGTTTGGTTCAATTCTTCACAACATGACTGCTACACATAATGCAGTGAAGAAAAACCATTACTACCTCCATGAAGTCTTCGGTCGCACCTAGGCTGTTCTGTCTCACATTTACAGCGAAGAAGATCTGAAGAACATGGGTCTCAAGGAGGACTTTGACTGGTCTGCACCTCCACCGAAGAAATACAAGAAGGTCAAGGTTCCTTCCTTGGTGGCTAGCTCCTATTCTTCATCGCGCGAAACTGATGAGCATGAAGACTTGGACGACACTGCGGTAGGCCCTACATCAACAAATGACCCCAACAACGCTGGCGCTCCTTCATCAACTTGATATTCTTCAGGGGCGTTAGTCCTCATTTTCGAACCTTTTGGTCATTCGATGACAAAGGGGGAGAAATTTGAGTTAGTCTATCTTTTATGGGCGTTTTTTTTCTATGTTACAATTCTCGTTCTTCTGATGACTTTGTTGGATCGAGTTGTAAACTTAAAACTCTATGGTGGCTTGATACGTTTGATGTTTCTTCTGCATGCTTATTCCTCGTTAATGTTATTGCACGCATGTTGAATTACATCAGTCACCATATTTCATCATGCATTTCAAATTCTTCATATATTATGTCAAATGCGTGTATGAATTACAAGATATAGGGGGAGATCTCCATGATTCAACTCTTCAAGTGTGCATTGCTTCAAAAGCAAATTCCTCACTATGCACAACTTCAGGGGGAGTTCTTCTATATCTTGCAATCAAATTCTTCAATATCAGTATTTACACTTCATATGTTTATCCCTGTTGAAAACTTAACCTATATTGTCATCAATCACCAAAAAGGGGGAGATTGTAAGTGCATCTAGTGCCCCTTAGTGATTTTGGTGTATTGAAGACTTATAGGTTAAGGGACTAATGTGTTTATGAGTGTACACAGGTCTATAAGTCTATGAGGAGTTTGATATTTACAGAGAAAGTCGACCCCTAAAAATGAAGTTCTTCGACTGAAGACTTTGGATTTCTGAAGACTTTGATAGTGAAGGAATTGGTGTGACCTTGAAGACTTGGTATTCATTTGAGGAACATGAAGCGTGAAGACTTTTGTTTTCGTAGTTTCATTTTCTCTTTCTTGAGTCATAGGAAACACCGTACTGTTAAAGGGGTCGAGGAAATACTAAGGAAAAATTTCCATGTGATGCTCAACTCAAAATCCTACACCTACCAATCCCTTCGAGTGAAGCCATTGGAAATCTCATACAGTTCAGTCATATTCTTCAGTGACAGAGACGAAGTTCTTCTGGTCTCTGAGGAATTTGTTCTGACTGAGGAGTTAGGAATTCGCCAGTGCGGATTGCCTACACAGTGAGGAACATGATAGCCCTGAGGAATTTGATACTCAAATTTCCGACCGTGGTTGTGCTATGCGCCAGCTGTCCCAAAATATCTACCCACCTAACGGTCATATCATTGAAGGGCATTTATGTCTTATCATGTCGGGCTGCTCCCTAGGCTATAAATAGCCGCCCCCTACAACCACTAGCTGGTTGGCTGCTCTGAGAGAAACTGACATTTGTCATTTGAGAGCATCCCATCCTCTGAGGACATTTGTCATTTGGTCATTCGATGCCAAGTGAGGAAAACCCAAACCCAAACACCTACAAACCCAAAGTGATTGGGCATCACGGAAGAGATTGATCCTGCGTGGATCCGACGCTTGTTACCTTTGAAGACTGTGCTTTTTCCAGACGGTTAGGCATCATGGTCTAGAGCATCCAAGAGGAATTGTGGATCGCCGAGTGACCGAGTTTGTGAAGGTTCAGAAGTCACCTGAAGACTTACCACGAGTGATTGGATGAGGTCTGTGTGACCTTAGTTCAAGGAGAATACGGTGAGGACTGTGTGTCCGGGACTGTGTGTCCTCGGGTTTAAATACCTAGCCGCTCCAACCAGATGTACAACTGAGACAGCAGTTGGAACTGGTCTACCAAATCATTGTCTTCACCAAGCTTACTGGTTCTATTTCTTCAACTCTTTCATTTCCTCATTACTGTGTTGTGTGCTTGTCATATATGTGTTTGAAGACTTTGACAGAAGACTTTCTCAATTTCCTCAGTTCAATTTCTTCAGTCTGTTTGTCTTCATCCTGTCCTATCTTGTGTTTACGCTTCCTGTACTCTGTGTTTGTCTTCATTTCATCATGATGACCATGCCTATGTTCTTCTATGCTTACTCTTGAGTACTTATTCCGCTGCAAGTAGTTCTTCGCTAAGGAATTTCCTCACCCGCAAATTCCTCAGTGAAGAATTCATAAAAATCGCCTATTCACCCCCCCCCTCTAGTCAATATAACGCACTTTCAGTTGTTATGCATCTGGTTATCATGCCCTGCTAGTTGCTAGTATTCCTTTCATATGCTTATGCTTGCTAGTAGTACATGTTGATGTTGGTGATGGTCTTCGGTGCATGACTGCCGTCTGTCCCGAGTACCATTGTTATGCATGTTCCATTGCATCCAGTTGGTCAAATGCTTGCATGATGGCATTGTTGTTATGTTCTTGCATGATATTTATTGTTGATGCTAGTGGTCATGCTATGTTTCAGAGAAGTATGTACTTGTGATGTTCATGCTAGTCAGTATGCCATGCTCAGTTGGATATGATTCATTGTTGATATGGTGGATAGTTATGTGGTTCTCTCATGATTAGGTTGATATCATTTTTATGCATTGTTATTGCATCATGTTATTTTATCATGGCTCAGCATATTGCATTCAAGTTTAACTGGATTAAATTGAACTTGAACAACTGTTGGCTGAGTCATGGTGCCACCATATCGAGCTGACCAGTGCAACCACGCTTACCTATATGGGAAGGTCCTAACTGGGTCTATTGTCGTGCCTCTCGCCGGTGCCTCCAACGAGGGAAGGTTATGGGCGTGCGTACCCTGGCCCGGTAAGCAGACATAACCTTGTGTGTCCATTGTTGTTGTTATGGATCTGGTCCCCGTGAGGGACGTTTTGGCCACGACGGTGGTCGTTGTGTCTTTGGTAGACACGGGGCCACCCAGGACTAGCCCAGTTGGGAGTGGGTCGGAGTGGCCGGGAGAGTGTCATGGCAGTAGATCAGTTTTGTCAGAACACCGTTGGTCCACCCGAATGGGAGTGCGAGGCCATGGGTTCCATAGTGTGGGTACAGTGTACTAACCTCTGCAGAGTGTATATTAAATCTATTGATAGCCGCACCCGCGGAGAAGGGCCCAGTTCGTAGTTGGTCACACTATGAGTCAACAGTAATAATAATAATGTGCTTAATAACAACCCCGGTTCGATGAGGAGATAAGTTGGTTGTGATCGCCGGAAGGATCACTGTTTGAGACCAAGTGTTGGTCATGGTTGTGATCGCTGGAATGATCACCGTGGTATCGAGGATACCGAGTTGTTGGATATTCGTGATGTTGTGCGAGAATCGTGGGTAAAGATCAAGCTCCTTGTGGTCATTTGATGATTACGACGGTATTGTTTATACCAAGCTTGATTTGATCCTGAGATGATCGTGTAATGTCTGAAGTTGGTAAGTGATGCATGTGATGGTTACGAGGTAACCCAAACAGAATAAATGGTGCATGTAGTGTCATCATGTTGCATGCTAGTATCATCAGATTTATATGTTCTTGCCATGATCATATTGTTCTAGCAGTATTATGTTCATGTTGTTCATGTTATGTTATCCTGATGATTTCATGATAATTCCTGCTTAACCTGTAATTGACATGCTGTTGTTTGTCTTGAATGCTTCTGGTTATTGTGAGCTTGCAAGTACATTCAATGTACTGACCTGGCGTGTCATGCCAGTTTGCAGGTCGTGCCTGGATTGCTTGCTTGTTTGGTGTTGTTCCTGTGTGCACGATCTAGGATAAGCGTTCCAGCCAGAGTCCCTGCGGATTGGAGTCCATCATCGCCGTTCGTTGTTCCGCTGCCAGTAGTTGTTCCGCTGCTTCGAGTTGTTATACTGCTTGTATAGAGCAACCGTGGTTGGCGTAGTGTCGCCATACCGATGTTATTTATTGTAATATCGGGACCCTTGTGGTCATATTCGTGTTGTAATAGAGAGCTAGTTTGTTCTATACTAAGCAGTACCGTATTCCAGAAGACTTCTCCTCGATCTCTGGGCTGGAATACGGGGCGTTCCGGTTTCTCTGAGCCGGGGTGCCACACGTAATATACTATTTGTTGCCGGATATTATATGGGGGATTTTTGTCATTAAATAAACTAACTTGCCGTCATCAAATAGTTTTTATATGGATATTTACTAAGTCTGCCGAAATTAAAATTAAGTTCTTTCCTTTTCCGGTTTTATTAAGTTATTTTCCATTTCTAGTCAATATTTTTCTTTGAACATCTTTTTATGAACATCATTTTTTTCATAAGTATCGTCAAACACATTAATCTGAGCACCAATATAATAACTATGAACATGCGGTACAAATATTAGACACTCATACAGCTCAAGGCAGTAAAAAGAACTTCAAATACATGTATGCTTTCAGCATTTTCATGACCACGTATGCTTCATCTGCTCATGAAAACTGAACAGCGTTTAAAACTGATTGGAGCAAACCAAAACTTAGACACTCATACAGCTCAAGGGAGTAAAAGAACTTCAAATACATAACTATATATACTAACAGCAAGGCTTGATAGCTATAAATGTACATGAAAACTGGACAACATTTAAAACTGGGTGGAACAAATCAAATATTACACACTCATAAAGCTCAAGGCAGTAAAACAACTTCAGATACATGTATGATTTTAGCCTTTTCATGAGCATGTATGCTTTAATCCTCTCGATCATACATAACATATGTAAACCAATGTATCACACGCACTGAAATTCAATGTATCAAATGTAACCTGCATGCTAAATGATGACAAGACATGCATGCTCCAGGTTTTAATCAAACTGTACAAAGTAAATTTAACATGTTTTTTTGACCTGGAAGACTGCAGGGATTACACCCCACAGCATTTTATTAATAAAGAACAAAGAATAAGTACAAAGTTCCTCAAGAGGGGGAACAAAAAGAAAGAAAAAACTACAACTAGGAAAGAAAGAAGTTACAAAATAGATGGCCCTCAAGGAGGCAGGAAACCAATCCATTTGAGCAGAGCCTCCTTGTATCTGGTCTTGATCCGGTGTGAAAGAAGAGTAATATCATGAATAAACCCATTTCTCCACTGCCTAAAAGTTGGGTTGACATGCCTAAAAGCCCTGTCATTCCTAACTTTCCAAATATTCCACCATGCAAGAAAACCCACCTCTGAGAAAAAAGGCTTATTAAACTCCTTCCTGGCATGTACGACAATTTGCACCATATCATTGCTATCCAACCACGAAACTTGCAGGTAGTTCCAGATTCTCATACTGAAGTTACATTGGAAGAATAGATGATTCCTATCCTCAGTTACTCCAGTCGGGCATAGGACACAACTAGGTCCATCATTAATTCTCCAATGGCGTCGTTGAATCATATCCTTGGTGTTAACTTTGTCCATAATTACCAGCCAGGCAAACATTTTAATTGTCATGGTACAGCAGCTTTTCCAAACCCAGCTGAGTATAGGATTGGCAATAACAGGCTGGTGGACAAAATCATAGTACTTCTTTGCCGAGTACTCCGCCTTTTTCCCATGTCTCCAAGCCCAGATATCATTACAACCATTGTCAAAGGAAGTCCCAGATAACAAGCTTGAAAGCTGATTGAACTCCCTAAAAGCCAGTTCAGACAATGGCAATGAAAACATTTGCTGCAAATTTCCTGCCTGTATCACTTCCATGACAGAAAGGTTCTTCTGCAGGAAAAAAGAGAAAAGCCTTGGAAACCTTTCTTGCAGAGGAATGCAAGACTGGTCAATCTCCCAATGATCAGACCAAAATAGAACAGAATCTCCTTTGCCAACAGTGAATGAGGTAACAGCCCGATACTTGTCCATTAATTTACAAATGTCCCTCCACCAGAATGAGCCACAAAGAATAGTGTCATGAGGAATTCTCTGAAAGTAATATGAGTCCCACACCAAACGGACCCATGGCACATCTGCTTTATTATAGAATTTATTCAGGTACTTAAGGAGCAGTGCATCATTCTGTAGTCCCAAATTCAGAATTCCAAGCCCACCCTTCATCTTGGGCCTACAGACAAGGGGCCAAGCAGCCAAAGAGTGTCCCTTCTGAATCTCAGATTACACATAACACGGTAGGCTGTGTGACATGTACATTGCCAGAAACATTGCGATAGTGGAAAACCTATAACAGCGATGAAGGTCCTACTATGACGGCTGATTATTGAAATACAGTTAGTAGTTCAACTAATTGGAGTATACCTCCAACAACCAAGATACCAAATGAAAAGATATGTAAATAAACCGAATTACAGCAATTCTTGACTGAAGGAAAAGTAAATTCCATATCTATAAATCCAGCAGGTCTATTAAGACCGGAATTCAGCCTGTAAGTACTTCCTTGTAGACGATGTTCTTCATTGAGGTCAGCAAGGACACGGTCGGTCTTTTTCGCTTCTTTGGATTGTTATTTTGCTTGTTGGACTTCTCCTTCGGCCTCTCCTTCTGAATAAGTATCTTTATGTTTCTCTTTGCGGTGGCTCGAGACAAAGCAACATAGAGTTGACCATGAGAGAACACCGGATTAGGTAGATACACACCAACAATCGGGATGGTCTGCCCTTGAGCCTTGTTAATCGTCATAGCAAAGCTAAGCCTTATAGGAAATTGCTTCCTCTTAAACTTGAATGGAAACATGTCGTTGTCAGATGGACACAGAGGTATTCGAGGAAGGAAGACCCTCCTACCAGCGTGTTGTCCAATCATGATTTCTGCATCAATGGTGTTCCTCTCAAAACCTCTAACAACAAGCCTAGTCCCGTTACACAGTCCATTAGCTGGATCAATGTTCCTTAGAAGTATGACCGGGCAGTTCAGCTTTAGTTTGAGTGCATGCGGAGGAAGACCATTAGGAGTTAATACGTTAAGAAACTCAGGAGCGTAGTAGCCATATGGGTCGTCCTCCGCACTGTCAAAGCTATGGTAGATTACTTCATCTCCGTGGAAATGCTCTATCATGCGGGTGTTTATCTTGTCGACGTTGTCATTTGTTGTGGAAAGGATTGCGCGAGATGTCATGTAATTCGAATCAGACATGTTGTCATCTAGACTCGGAAACACGTGGTTAATTAGCTTCTCCAGGTCGTCAACCTCGCCTGTAGATGGTAGAAAAATGTCATCAGGCAGTAGTATGTTGCCTTGATCGTCGGCTTCCTCTGTGCCATTACCGACCCTGAGCAAGTAATCTGCAAACCACGTGTCATTATGAGCCCTCATGTTGGTGATGAGCCGAAGCTGCCGCATACCCTTCCATAGATGAGAACTTCGGAGGCTTGCATCAATTATCTGGCCCCGTGACCCCCTTCTGACGACCGCAAGCACCTGCCTAAAGTCCCCGCCAAAAACAACAGTCTTTCCTCCAAAGGGTCAGTCAAGTATTCCCATGATGTCGCGCATGCTATTGTCCAATGCCTCAACAGCTTGTCGCTTAGTCATGCTGGCCTCGTCCCATAGTATCAATGAGGCCATCCTTAGCAGCTTGGCGGTCCCACTCTGCTTGGTGAAGCTGCACGAGGCTCCATCATCGCAACTCGGTGGGATTTTGAACCTTGAGTGGGCAGTCCTACCTCCAGGCATGATAGAAGCAGCGACGCCCAACGTTGCGGTAGCGATAGCAATCTTGCCCTCGCCCCTCACCTTGGCGAGCATCGCCCTGTAGAGGAAGGTCTTCCCTGTACCTCCGGGGCCATCTAGAAAGAATACACCCCCATCACCGCGTTCAACAGCCGATAGTATCTCGTCGTATGCGCCCTTTGCTCCAAATTCAAGGAAGATGACAATTTAGTGTCACTTTCATAAAACTCAATAGTTGATTCCTCGATGATCTCTCTGGCCTCGCCCTTGGTTGGGTCAAACGCATCATCGATGGTTGGAAGAGCGAAATCAATAATGTATTTACCCATGGACTGCAACATACCCCTAATGTCAAGCAACACCATCTGCTCCACCTCGTTCGGGGACGTGCGTGTTCGACGGTAGTCATTGGGCATAGGCTCGAGGTGCCTATCCCATAAACCGCGCACGTCGCCTGGCTCGCAGTGCACCAAGATGGTTGCGAAGAGCCTCCTAAGAGAACATGGCATCGCCCACTGCTCCGCCTCAGTAAGATAGTCGTCGAGCGTGTTGTCAGCCTCGATGAGTCCCAACCTTTCAGCAGCCTCTCTAAAGCTCCCACATACCACGCCGTCCACGGTGAGCAAGTCCTCAAAGCCCGTTTTGCCCGTAACATGGTTCAACAACACACGCAGGTAGTATCGCTCCCCCTCGGCAGGATTGACAGACACGATACGACCTATTTGAAAACGCTCAACCCGTCGCTTCCAGAACTTCTTCCCCTTCTCCCACGTGAAGCTTCCGGGAAAATCCTTGTACAATATATGCCTTGCCCAAGGGTGTTTTTTTTGTTAGCCTTGAAATACTCAGTTAACATGGATTTTGAAGCATTTTCGGAGGAGACAACATTCTTCAAGTCAGCCTGTGCATTGAATGCAACCCTGTGCATATTCGGGAGATGAAGAGCCAACTGCAAGACAGGCGGGTAATTGGCGCATAGTGGGAAGCCAAATATCCTCCACATAGCCTCCGGAGGGGTGACCCATCTTGCGTCAACGTATCTCTTGATCTCATCAATGTTACCATGAGCGTCTGGCTGGTCGATGCTGAAAGAAGCCTTATCATGGCCCTTATAAATGTATTTGACGGCCTTTATGCTAGAGCAGACCTCAACGTTGATGTGGCAATTAAACATCCGCAGAAGATAAGGGTTATATGGCACAACCCATCGATTGTCCAACATTTTCCCTCGGAACTTAGCACGTCTTCCATCGTCTCTACGCCGATAAACTGGGTATGAGTCCTTGCCTTGTACTATGTTCTCATTGAATGGCCGAGGGTATCTGCACTTGCATTCATTGTCTTGCATGCAAACATTCTTCGGGTTGAGAGCACTGCATGGTCCGTGCATCATATGTTTAACCACCATTGCATACAATTCCGGATACTTCTGCTTGTCTGGGAGCTCTGCGGAAATGAGTCGGTCATACTGCTCCGGGACGAGAAGCTTGTATGTTGAATCCATGATCAACAAAAAATGTGCGTGTGGGAGGCCCCTCTTTTGGAACTCGACTACATACACATAAGCAACAACAACACCCAGGACCATCTTCTTGAGCAACATGTCTTTCATAGCCTCTAGTTTGCCGTAGAACACGGGGGCCACAATATCAGGACGATCTTGCGACATCTGACCAGGAAGCAACTCATTCGTTATCTCTTCCCATTTAGGGTTGCAAGTCATGGTCAAGAAGATGTCAGGCTTCCCGTATGTATGGACAATTGCCATGGCATCCATATGTCTCTTCTTCATGTCGCGGTCACCACCAGGGAAAGTTCCAGGGAGCACTATTCTTACCCCAACAGCGCTTGCTCGCATCTCCCCCGATGTGATCGCATCAACAACTCCTTTATACAAGTCGGCACGGATCTACATCTGGTTCTTCCTGTACCACCTCAACCGACAACTCTCAATCTTGATGTACATGTCAACCGCCCATTGCTGCAGTAGGCGTGCTCCATAGAGTATGGGATTGAAGATCGCAGGCCGTGTTTGCAGCATGTAGCAGTAGTAGTCTCTCACGGAGACGCATAACCTGCTATTCCCCTCTGCACATGTTTGAGTACCATCGCATGAGCATTCTTTTGAGAAATAAGATATTATTTGTAAAAAAAATGGGACACAAACAACATACCTGCATCCTCCTCATCATCATGGCCCAGTCTTGGATGTTGTACAAGCTCCCAAGAAACATTACGTTTAGGTAGCTTCGGATGCCAACCTAGCTCCCCCCTTGGATAGAATAAGGGATAAGACAACGGGTCATATGCTCCTGAGGTCACATGTATACTATGCCTTTCGTTGTTGTTACCACAAAGTGTTATCCTGCGGTCAAACCTTTTGGCTAGGTCATTGCCCTCAACCAAAATTGCAGCGACCTCAGATGACACCGGTCTATTATATCTTCTTTGGTCAAGCCTCTTATCGGTGTTTAGGTCTATCCTATAATCATCGAGGTTGTCCTTGTGTGCACCCAAACTCCTAAATTGCTGGGAGTATGGGTTTTCTTTGAGTATGTCTACTAAACTCTTCACGAAATCCTGGTCTAATTGCTTGGTGGCCACCTTACGATGAGTTAGGTTTGGGTCGTCATCATAGAAGTACGACTGCAGATGTTCTGGACGGGAGCTAGGCCCGAACGAATGCACATTGTGGTAGATGGTGCCATGTGCTCGGAATGTGTACACCCCAGACTTCATGTTTGTGTAGTTTTCATCAAGGCTGACGCCAAGGGTTGTGAAGGCGAAATGCCCGTTGAAGAACCGTATGTTCTCTCGAAAATGTCTAGAATCTGCATTCATGCTGGACCATAGCCTCATAAGCTATGGGATTGGTTCCGGTTGCTTAAGCTGGATCTAGCCATTGCAACAGCAGAACCCGTCAGTCTCAGACTCAAACTTCCTGGCCTTGCAGTGTTTGCAATTTTCGGCGAGTTTCAGAATGTGAGTGATGTCTGGGATGTTTGAGTAGACACTGTCAAATGGATCAATCTCGCTAGGATTAGTGCTAGACATGCTTGCTTCCTCGTCATCATCCAATATGTCATTATCGGATCCTACGGGCATTTGTTGAAACATCGCGTTCAAAACAATAACAAATAATAATTCTAACTACAATAAAGCTCCACAATGTCCTAGTTTAGAGTTGGCTATACCTTCATTGCGAAACATGTAGTACTCCTCATCCATCAAGTCGGGTGCTGCCGGCTCATCGCCCATGGTGCCGCTTAGGAATACATCGATGTCTTCTGCATTGTTGTTGTACCAAATGCGACAATAGACAACATCATGTTAGCACAGGCTTGCTGAGAATGAGCATAAGAAAGTGACAATGGCAATTTCATACCATCGGCACCGGCAGTGTATCTCGGCATGTTCGTCCCCGGATCGCCGTCAGATGAATCATCTTCTGCAGCCAGAGAGACGGGTGATGCGCGGCTTGGGGAAGCAGGACATTCAGAGGTTGAGTTTGGTAGGTCTGTAAGGGGGATTGCGATGCATTCTTTGCACGGTGTTTTTTCCTTCTTTCATAATTGGCCTTCCTCTGAGCACTTGACTCCCCCTTCTCAATCACCGACATGCTTTTGCGGCGCTGCACACGCTTCTCTCGTAGTTTTTCATTCTTTGTTTCTCTGACATCCACCGTTACTTCGTCCTTTTTCTTCTGATAACATGCTCTGCTACATGCGTTTTTCTGCTCCCTTTGCTCGTTTGTTAATTTACGTTTCCGCTCATTGTCACTTTGCCTCCTAGCTAGAACAACGTTATGGGGGACACCAGGCGCATGTAAAGTTGAAGGGGGAAATGTTGCTTCCTCATGCAATAATTCTGTAACGCTTTAGCTATTCAGGTTGGCTGGTTCAACAATATTTTCAAAACATAGTTAGAACATCTTGATTTTAAGGCGCTGGAGGAGTGTCATCTCGAATATATGGGCCTGATGTCGAAAGGGATACTCAAGGTAAGCTTATACCTGAATTCGTAAGTGGACGTTTGTTTTGATCTTCGATACGCTTATCCTTTTTCCTCCAATAAGCAGCTCGCCGCAGGGCGTTTCTATGGTCTCTCTTGTGTTCTTCTTCCGTTTTTTCTCTGTTTCTTGTGTGTCATTCAAGATCACATCTGGTGTCATTCAGGACATTCCCGAAAATTAGAGAATAAAACAGACTGATGCTAGCAATTGCTGTATGAGTAGGCACAAATATGATTACCTTGTAGCTCGTTGTCATTAATGATACCAGATGTGACCGTAGTTGTAGCAGGAAATGTCGACGCATCATGCGAGAATGATGTATAGTTAGAGCTAGTTGGGTTGTCTGGTGAACCAAAGTTGTCCAAACATATTAATGCTTAATGGTTAAGACGATACTGACTATAATGGTTAAAACATTATAAGCTTACCTGATAAATGAAGGGCATGTGCATCATAACTCGGACATTAGGTTGGTTTTTCCGCCGATAGGAAGCCCTCCTCAGGGCGTTTCTATGGTCTCTCTTGCGTTCTTCTTCCGTTTTTTGCTCTGTTTCTTGGGTGTCATTCAAGATTACATTTACATCTGGTGTCATTCAGTACATTCCCGAAAATTAGATAATAAAACAGACTGATGCTAGCAATTGCTATATGAGTAGGCACAATTATGATTACCTTGTAGCTCGTTGTCCTTAATGAGACCAGATGTGACCATAGTTGTAGCAGGAAATGTTGACGCACCATGCGATAATGATGTATAGTTAGAGCTAGTTGGGTTGTCTGGTGAACCAAAGTTGTCCAAACATATTAATGGTTAATGGTTAAGACGGTACTGACTATAACGGTTAAATCATTTTAAGCTTACCTGATAAATGAAGGTCTGTGCATTTTCATCTTGGACATTAGGTTGTTTTTTCCGCCGATAGGAAGCCCTCCTCAGGGCGTTTCTATGGTCTCTCTTGCGTTCTTCTTCCGTTTTTTGCTCTTTTTCTTCGGTGTCATTCAAGATTACATTTACATCTGGTGTCATTCAGGACATTCCCGCAAATTAGAGAGTAAAATAGAAACATGCCAGCAAGTGTTGTATGAGTAGGCACAATATGATTACCTTGTAGCTCGTTGTCATTAATGAGGCCAGATGTGACCGTAGTTGTAGCAGGAAATGTTGACGCATAATGCGAGAATGATGTATAGTTAGAGCTAGTTGGGTTGTCTCGTGAACCAAAGTTGTCCAAACATATTAATGCTTAATACTTAAGACGGTACCGACTGTGGCACCCCTGCTCAGAACAACCGGTTTACCCTGCATTGCCAGCCCAGAGATCGAGTCTTCTCGCAATACACAACAACATGGTATAGAAATAACCGCTTTATTGATACTAGCATGGTACAAAGGTCTGATATTACATCAAGATTCGAGGCCAAGCGGCACACACAGTGCTGCTGGATAGTATGTACATTATTTAATGAACATGGTTGGGGCCTCGATCACACGAAACTACGCGGCAGCGGAAGAACGACGTAGCGGAACTCCATGGCACAGGGACACCGACGTGGACACGGCCTAGACACGAGATGTGCTCCGATGCGAATCAACTTGCCTGAAAGCTGGCATGACACGCCAGGTCAGTACATTGAATGTACTTGCAAGCTCACAACAAACATAAGCACGATGACAGACAATATCATGATAATTAATCAAGTTAAATTAATGCAAGAAATTACTACAAATGCAAAGCTATGCAAAGCAACCAAACAGCGCACCGAGTCACACGGACTCGCTTACCAGACGGTTACCTCGTAACCAAACGGTGACCACACCGGGGTCACACCTGAAACCAATCACTCATGAACACCTCGAGTGTTCAAGGTTCACCACGAAATAATGCATCACAACAATTACTAGTTCGCAAGATTAATTATAAAAGTTGATCCATGGTGTGCCTTACTCCCGAGTCTTGCCCATAACCGAGGGCGCGGCTATCGATAGATTAAATACACTCTGCAGAGGTAGCGCACTTTACCCACACTACGGAATACCTGGCCTCGTACTCCCATTCGGGTGGACCAAAGTATTCCGACGAAACCCTCCCTTTGCCATGCACTCTCCCCGGCCACTCCGACCATCTCCCTCTCAGGGCTAGGTCTTGGGTGGCCCCGTGTCTACCAAAGACACCAACAGCCACCGTCGTGGCAAAACGGTCCCAAACGGGGACAAGGTACCATAAAAACGAAACGAGCACACAAGGTTATGTCTACCTACCGGGCCAGGGTATGCACGCCCATAACCTTCCCTCATGGGAGCCACTGGTGAGAGCCACGACAAAGGACTGAATCAAGACCTTCCATTAGGTAAATGTGGTCGCACTGAATTAAAAACCCGATTCAGTGGCACCATGATGTGATCAACATCATATTCAGGTTGAACTACTCAAGTAATAACTTTCAGAAAAACTTTTTATTACTAACATGGCATCATACCGGAAATCATGCAACTACTCGTCACACAGAGCAACCAACTCTTAAGCATGGATCAAAACAAGCAACATAACTATCTTGCAATACTAAGATCAGAAACTTCTCTGGTTATAACTCATTTTTGTCTACAAACAACATTTTTATTAGTTCATCATTTAGTTGAAAACTATTACTAGCAAAAATAGCTACCATAACTTTCCATAACAAAATATCTAGTGCAAAATCTTACTCTACTTAGCCAAACAATTCTATGAACTCAACCAGAAGCTAAAACAAGCATATCAAGCATCATAAAACAACTAGCAATTAACCATATTAATTTATCAAATTTTAAATGCAAATAAAGACTCATATTCAAGTAGAAAATCATATATATTGAAATAACAACATCCAAATGATGTTGTGGCTTGCCTTAGTGCAAAGGAGGGTCACACTCCTCCTGGTTAGCTTCAAGGCAAGATCCTCCTTCTGAAAATATTTTAAAACCACAAAAATAAATGTCAAAACACATTCTGAAAATCACCAGAAATTCTAGACAGCAAGGAAAAATCCACCTTTTGGTGTGCTGCTAGAGCTTTCTGTAACAAAGACAATGCAAAAAGAATCAATTCATTTGGTCTTATGGTTTAGAAATGGTGGCTGGTCAAAGTTTAGTCAAATTTCTGAATTAAATTTGAATAAATAGAAAATCCTGGGGGGTGACGTTGAAGGCGTAAAGTGGGAGTGCGCCTCCACTCGTACCGCTTTGGCGCGAGTGGTGAGGCTGACACTAGGCCCCACCAGTCAGGAGAGAGGGAAGGGGATCGAGATCAGAGGGGAGGCAGTGCTTCGCCGGAGCTCATGCCGGTGACAAGGGGGTTTGGGGCTAGGCTAGAGGGATAGATCGGAAGCGGGGCTCGCGGCGCACCTGCCCGTAACCGTGGCTTGGCGAAAGGTGGATGGAGCTGGTCGCAGTCGAGCTCGCAAGCTTCGGTGGTGGACGGGGTTCGCCGGAGAGGTGGAAGACGGTGGCTAGAGGCAGCTCCGAGGGCTTAGCGGGGTCCAGGCAGCTCCAGCAGACCACCAAGGCCTTGCCCAAGCAGCTGCTTGAGCTCGAGAGGCCCTGGAGAGCGGCAGCTAGCCTGCGGGGATCGCTGGAGTCCTCGGGTCGGGGCGACGGCCAGAGACCTGCCCGACCGGGCTTCTGCTCGTCTACGTGTTCGTGGAGGTGGTGTGGAGTGGTGCATGGCTAGCAAGGGAGGCGGAGTGGATTTATATAGCCGGAGCAGAGGGGGGACGTGTCGCCGCCGAGCGCTCTGGATACGCGGCGAACGTCGACGAGAGGCTCCAACGCGAGGGGACAGGGTGCAGCGTCAATGCCGGCGCTTGCCCACGCTCGCGGACGAGCACAGGAGGCGGTTTGAGATGGGGACAAGCACACGCGCGCACTTTGCCGTTTTGGCCACGACTTGACCGGGCTTGCTGCGGCGGCTCCGGCGTCGGCGAGCGCCAGGGAGGGGTCATGGGTGATGGGTCGAGGGTTGTGGCACGTTGCGGCAGTCGGAGGCGAGCGCTTGCATGAACACGCGCGAAACAGAACGCAAAGCGCCAGCCAGAGCGCGTCGAGACGCTGTCAGGCGCCGTGTCCTCGCGCGGTCACCAAGCTGGCATGGCCAAAACGATGGCCAGGAGCGGCCAAACCTTGTCTACGAGCTCGACCGTGCAGTGCTACGTCTAGGAGAGGTGATGGATCATACCCAGGCCGACCAGACGCGACTCTACCAAGCTGGCAAGTTTCTGGTCTTTGGCCACCTACTAGAAGGCCATTAGGGCTAATCTCTTGGGGTTTAGGGTTTCTTAGGAAGGTCTTTAAGCTCAAGAAATCTCAAGGCCAAAAGCTCAAGGAAAAATGCACTTGCTGTATAAAGTGCATTTCTGGTCCAGAAGTGAAAAGATTTTCTACAGCAAAAATATTACAAAAAGTGATGCAATATTTTTGCATGGGAAGATGTGCCATGGTCCTAAGAATATTTAGGAATTATCTCAGATTGTTCTGAGCAAGAAAAATTGAGGTTGCTTTGGAGCACAAAGTTCCAAAATGAGCTTAAGAGAGAAAAATGAATATTTTCCTTTTAGGAAAAATATTCATTTTATTATTTTTGGAATTTGTGGGAGGAATAAGGAAGATAGGTCACTTAGGTGAAAGCCAAGGATATGCCCAAGTGACAACTCCATTTGAATTGATCCAAAAATCCAAATCAAATCAGGGCAAAAACCACGATGAAAACCAAGTCCGGAAAGAGAGAAAAGGTAAGTCCGGTAAAAAGAGAGAAGGCAAAATTCAGGCTGTCACAAACCTCCCCCACTTAGGATGAATCTCGTCCTCGATATTCGGTTGCTTGGGAAAACCATTCTGCGTATGCAGTCCTTAAAAATTCCTCTCTTTCCCAGGTGGCTTCTTCTTCGGTGTGATGCTCCCACTAAACCTTGTAAAATCTTATCTCTTTGCTGCAAGTGACCCTTTCTGTCTGATCCAATATTCTGATTGGATTTTCCTCATCAGTCAACTCCTTAGCCAATTCTATCTCTGACATATCAGTCCTTTTCTCCGGTGGCGAGATGCATCTTCTTAGCTGTGAGATGTGAAACACGTTGTGTACTTCTAACAATTCTGGTGGCAATTCCAACTGGTAGGCAACTGTTCCGACTCTGACCATGACGGGGAATGGACCGATATATCTGGGTGCCAATTTTCCTCGGGTCTGAAACCTCTTGACTCCTTTCATACGGGTGACTCGGAGATATACGTGTTCTCCGGGTTCGAAGCTGATCTGACGATGTTTGGCATCATAGTAGCTCTTCTGTTGGGATTTGGCCAGTTGCAGTCTGTCTCGGATTTCCTTGACTTGCTTTTCTGCTTCGAGCATTAAATCAGTCCCGAAAATACGGCTATCTCCGGTTTGAGACCAATTTAATGGGGTGCGGCATTTCCGGCCATACAGGGCTTCATAGGGTGACATCTTTAAGCTGGCCTAGAAACTGTTGTCGTAGGAAAACTCAGCATAGGGCAGGCAGTCTTCCCACTTGGTTCCTTGGGCCAATGTACATGCCCAGAGCATATCTTCGAGTATTTGATTTACTCGCTCAGTCTGTCCATCTGTCTGAGGATGGTAAGCCATGCTGTACTTCAGAGCGGTCCCCAAGGCTTGATGAAGCCGGGACCAAAATGCGGATGTGAATAGAGATCCCCTGTCGGAGGTGATAGTCTTGGGTACTCCATGCAGACTGACGATTCTTGATACATACAGCTGTGCAAGTTGATTTGCACGGTATGTGGTCCGGATGGGTAGGAAGTGTGCCACCTTGGTTAGAGTGTCCACTATGACCCATATCGCGTCGTTTCCTCGATGAGACCTTGGTAATCCGGTGATGAAATCCATGCAAATATCGTCCCATTTCCATTGGGATACCGGCAGAGGCTGGAGGAGTCCGGCGGGTTTTTGGTGTTCCGCCTTTACCTTATTGCAGATATCGCAGCAGGCCACAAAATACGCGATGTCTTTCTTCATTCCATCCCACCAAAATATCTGACGAAGATCCTCATACATCTTGGTACCACCGGGATGAATTGAGTATGGTGCTTCATGTGCTTCCGCCAATATTTTATTCTTCAGATTGTCTTGGTTGGGTACGCAAAGTCTTCCTCGGAACCTTAGCGAACCTTGCTGATCCATAGTGAAATCCGGTGCTTGCCCTTGGTGCAGCTTCTGAACATATATCCGTAACACCTTATCATCTGCTTGAGCTTTGCGTATTTCTTCTTCGAGAGTAGGGCAACTTCCAATATATTGGTAAGATGGGCGTCGGTGATTACCAGATTTAGCTGCATGATTTCTTCATAGAGCTCTGGAGGCAAGGAATCCATTAGGGCATTGAGGTTGGCTGGTTTGCGGCTGAGGGCGTCAGCCACCACATTAGCTTTGCCCGGGTGATAATTTATTCCGAGGTCATAGTCCTTAACCAACTCGAGCCATCTTCGTTGTCAAAGGTTCAAGTCGGGCTAAGTGAATATATACTTGAGACTTTTATGGTCGGTGAATATCTGGCACTTCTTTCCAATCAGAAAATGTCTCCAGATTTTCAAAGCGTGCACCACTGCGGCAAATTCCAAATCATGAGTAGGATAATTTCCTTCATGTTGTCGCAGTTGGCGAGATGCATAGGCCACCACTTTGCCATCTTGCATGAGTACACACCCCAGTCCTTTTCTGGAGGCGTCGCAGTAAACATCGAAACTGTGGTAGATATCTAGAAGAGTTAATACGGGTGCCGATGTCAGTCTGGTTTTTAACTCATTGAAGCTCCGTTCGCAGTCTTCAGTCCATACGAAATTCTTGTCCCTCTTGAAGAGCTCAGTCATTGGCTTGGCGATCTTGGAAAATCCTTTGATAAAACGGTGATAATATCCGGCCAGTCCAATGAAACTCCGGATTTTTGAGACGGTGGTGGGTGCGGACCAATCAAGTACATCTTTTACCTTGCTTGGGTCCACCGATATTCCTTCTGCCGAGAGGATATGTCCGAGGAATCCCACTTGCTGGAGCCAAAACTCACATTTGCTGAATTTGGCATACAGTTGATGATCGCGAAGCCGTTGCAGAACTGCGCGAAGATGTTCCTTATGTTCGTCCTTGCTTTTGGAGTAAATGAGGATGTCATCAATGAACACAGGGTTCAAGGTCGACTCCCACTTTTCCAAAGCATAACCTTCCATTCACTTCTTGTGTTTCAAAAATGACATTAGTTGTTGAAGGTTTTACCTGGTGCAATACCAGATAAGTATGACCCGTGAAATCTTACGGGTCAAACAGATTAAGCAAGGCGTTGTTTCAACCCATCGGGGCATCTTAGGAACATATACCACAAACTTCATGAGTAAATAACTCAAGCTCGAAAGCAGAGCATGGTTGAGAAAGCAGAGGATACAATTTACCAAAGGCATTATGTACCTGAGGAAAGGCTCACAAGGTTATTGAATATGAAGGACGTTGTCAGATAAAAATTCAACAAGGGGTTTGTGGTCTACAACGGAGCTGTTGCGAGTATCGATACTCTATCAGAGGACGAAGGAACGAAAAGGCATCGGGTTATAGAAACAACTGACTAATTCAAAGATCAAATGCAAAGGAACTATCATTTCCAAATCAAGGGATCGGAAGCCAACGGCCTGATTAAGAATGGAGAAGTTGAGTAAGCTTAGGGGTAAAATCGACAACAATTTGATTGGTCGAGATCCAACCCATGTTTAAAATGACGTCTGAGCCGAAAGGAAGAATTCTAGGATCTGATTGAGGATTGCGAACACTCGCAACATTTTGAATCAACAGTCTCAAAATGATAATGACAAGGGATGCCAATATGATTACGAGACTTATGGGATTAACCATAATGCAAGCAAGAATTTCAAGAACAAAAGGCTGCTTGGGATTTTCGGAAGTTCAAATAGCATTTCGAAGATTTTTGTGAATTAGTTGAATCAACTGGGGATGAGCGGATACTCGATAAGTGCGAGAACTTATTCGTAGGGCTATTCAGGTGGCAAAGAACTGCAAGGCAGTAGGCACAATGTATTCCCGGGGTATCTTGCAATAACAAGATCGGCTGGGAATAGAAGTAAGAACGACAGGTGTAAGTATTTATCCATAGGGAAGTTTCGGTGGTAGGGAATTGCAAAAGCGACAGGCACAAGGTCTCGAGAGAATATCAGAGAGTATCTTCGAATTCTTCTGGTGCACGGAGCAATCTGGAGTGAGGGGTTCTCCGGGAGGAAGTAGTAACGAGATCCTAAAGTTAGATTTTAGTAAATTCATTAAACCCGAATAGGAGAGAGATCAGATTCCCAGAGTAAAGACGAGGAATAAAAGATCCTAATACCACCCAAATGGCGACGTGGGCCCGTAAGACACACAGCCATGTTAGTAAAAGTTTTGCAATGTCTAGATTCGACTTCGACTAAGGAGTGTGGAAGGGGGATTCCTACAGGCAGTCGGCTCTGATACCAACTTGTGACGCCCCCGATTCAATCGTACACTAATCATGCACGCAAACGTGTACGATCAAGATCTGGGACTCACGGGAAGATATCACAACACAACTCTAAAACATAAATAAGTCATACAAGCATCATAATACAAGCCAGGGGCCTCGAGGGCTCGAATACAAGTGCTCGATCATAGACGAGCCAGCGGAAGCAACAATATCTGAGTACAGACATAAGTAAACAAGTTTGCCTTAAGAAGGCTAGCACAAACTGGGATACAGATCGAAAGAGGCGCAAGCCTCCTGCCTGGGATCCTCCTAACTACTCCTGGTCGTCGTCAGCAGGCTGCACGTAGTAGTAGGAGTCATCGTCGACGGTGGCGTCTGGCTCCTGGGCTCCGGCATCTGGTTGCGACAACCAGGTAGAAGGGAAAGGGGGAAAAGAGGAAGAAAAGCAACCGTGAGTACTCATCCAAAGTACTCGCAAGCAAGGATCTACACCACATATGCATGGGTATCTGTGTAAAGGGGCTATATCGGTGGACTGGACTGCAGAATGCCAGAATAAGAGGGGGATAGCTAATCCTTCCGAAGACTACGCTTCAGGCCACCTCCATCTTGCAGCATGTAGAAGAGAGTAGATGGTAAGTTCACCAAGTAGCATCGCCTAGCATAAACCTACCCGGCGATCCCCTCCTCGTCGCCCTGTTAGAGAGCGATCACCGGGTTGTATCTGGCACTTGGAAGGGTGTGTTTTATTAAGTATTCGATTCTAGTTGTCATAAGGTCAAGGTACAACTCCGGGTCATCCTTTTACCGAGGGACACGGCTATTCGAATAGATAAACTTCCCTGGAGGGGTGCACCACATAACCCAACACGCTCGATCCCATTTGGCCGGACACACTTTCCTGGGTCATGCCCGGCCTCGGAAGATCAACACGTCGCAGCCCCACCTAGGCACAACAGAGAGGTCAGCACGCCGATCTAAATCCTATGGCGCAGGGGTCTGGGCCCATTGCCCATTGCACAACTGCATGTTGCGAACGCGGCCGGAAGCAGACCTAGCCTCCCTTATACAAGAGGAGGCGTTCCAGTCCAATCCGGCGCGCGCCGCTCAGTCGCTGACGTCACGAAGGCTTCGGCTGACACCACGACGTGGAGTGCCCATAACTGTTCCCGCATAGTTGGTTAGTGCGTATAGGCCAGTGGCCAGACTCAGATCAAATACCAAGATCTCGTTAAGCGTGTTATTATGAAGTAACCGCGGACGCCGACCAGGGCCAGGCCCACCTCTCTCCTAGGTGGTCTCAACCTGCTCTGTCGCTCCGCCACAAGATCCACTCGCGGGTACTCCTACGAGCCAACCCGACTTTAGTCACCACAGGTATCATGTAAAGTATATAAGTATATACCCGTGATCACCTCCCGAGTGATCACGGCCCGATAGTATAGCAAGGCAGACGGACAAGAATGTAGAGCCACAGATGGAATACTAGCATCCTATACTAAGCATGTAGGGTTGCAGGTAAAGGTAACAACAGTAGTAGCAAGGACAGGCTATGCATCAGGATAGGATTAACGGAAAGCAGTAACATGCTACACTATTCTAATGCAAGGAGTATAGAAAAGAATAGGAGATATCTGGTGATCAAGGGGGGGCTTGCCTGGTTGCTCTGGCAAGGAGGGGTCGTCAATAGCGTAGTCGGACGGGGCACCAGCAGCGGCGTCGGTCTCGTAGTCTATCGGAGAGAAGAGGGGGGAAGAAACAATGAATACAATGCAAACAGATGCATAACGATGCATGACAAAGCAAACAGCGGTGTTAGGTGTGCCCTAACGCGGTAAGAGGTGATACCGGCGAACGGGGGAAACATCCGGGAAAGTATCCCCGGTGTTTCGCATTTTCGGGCAGATGAAGCGGAGGGGAAAGTTGCGTGTTCGATATGCTAGGGGTGTGTGGCGGACGAACGGGCTGTGTATTCGCATTCGTCTCGTCATTCTGAGCAACTTTCATGTAGAAAGTATTTTCATCTGAGCTATGGTTTATTTTATATGGTTTTCTAAAGTTTTAAATCATTTTTAGAATTTATTTAATTATTTTAAATCAACATTATCCAGAATAGTGCATGCTAACATCATCATGACGTCAGCATGACGTCAGCAGTCAACAGAGGTGTTGCCTGGTCAAACTAACATGTGGGGTCCGCATGTCATTAACTGTTTAGTTAATTAATTAGGTTAATTAGTTATTAGGTTAATTAAACATGATTAACTAAGTTAATTAATTAATTAACATTTTTATTATTATTTATTCTTTATTCTTTATTTTTTTCTATTAAACGTTTTGGGGTGGGGTCCCCTTGTCATAGGCCCCAGGGGCCTAGCGGGTCGGGCGAGGCAGGCGCCCGAACGGGCGCGTGCCCGAGGGGCGCTGGGCACGCTCGGCGCACGACGGCGCCGGCGGCCAGGCCCAGGGGAGGCGGCGGAGGGGTGGCCTCGGCAGCGGGCAGAGCGCGGCGTCGGTTGGAGGTGGTGGCGCTGGGGGGCGGGCGAGCAGCGGCGAGGGCGTGGGCGTGCAAGGGTCTATGGCCGCGTGCGGGAACGGCGGCACGGGGCAGCGCAGGCGAGCGCACGGGCGAGGGCGAGCGGGGGCGGCGCGCAGCAGTGAGCGGCCGCCAGCAGGGCAGCAGCAGGCCGTGGCGAACGCGGGCGGAGGCGGGCGCGTCAAGCACAACATCGGGTGGCGCGGGCGCGCGTGGACATGCGGGAGCAACGGGACAACGCGTCGACGGGCGTGCATAGGGCGCACGCGTGCGATGGCCGTGGCGACGAGCGCGCGCGCAGGCAGGCGGTGTCACGCGAGGGAGAGGGGAGGAAGCAGGGCTCACTGCGGGCATAGGGTACGGGGCAGTGGGGCTCGTGGTGGGGGACGGGGACGACGCATCAGAGACGATGAGGCAGTCCGGCGAGGTGAGCGTCGACGATGAAGGCGGCGGGGCGCTGAGCGGCTTCGGGCGGCGGCTCGATGTATCGCGTCGAGGGCGAGGCGAGGCGGTCCGGCGATGGGCGGTCGAGGACGAGGCGGCGAGGCCCAGGGTGACGGCATCGGAGCGATGGGGTCGGAGTCGGGCCGCGTTGGGCAGGAGCGGAATCGGGCGTGCGCCCCCCGGTCCAGTACGGGGGAGAGGGAAGAGATGAGGGGGGATCGTGGGGGGCAGTGGGGGTCGTGGGTGAGGGGGGTTAGGGTTTCGGGGGTTAATGGGGGAGTGGGGGCCGGATGGGCCTGTGGGCCAAAGCCTAGTGAGGGGGGCTTTTACTTTCTTTTTGTTTTTGTTTTGATTTTTCCTTTTTATTTATTTTTCCTTTACTGTTTCTTTCAAACTTTAATTTAGTTCAATTTACAAAATGTCAAAACAGCACCTAAATTTAGTATGTCAAATATACCACTACCACATTAATTTGGGGATAATTAGATTTATGCCCCTAGTTGTGTCCCACTCATCTGTTTTACCCCTAATTCCCAAAAGTCACCAGTTCTGTCCAAATCACTTTGCTCCTCTTATGCTTTTGCCCTTTGACCGTTTGACCGTCAATTTGAAAACTTCATAACTAATTCATACTAAATCAGAAAAATGCAAATAAGATACCAAAATGTTCAAAAAAAGATCACCTATATGTGAGTGTCATTTGCATTCATGAAAAAAGTGTTGGAAAGTGCCCATCTGAGTTTTAGCTCTTATGCTACCACCATGAATAGTAAAAACTAAAAAAGTTCAAAAAAATTCAAAAATAATTTGGTGCCAAAGAATGACAAATGTTTTAAGTGCCTGCCAAGTTTCATCAGGGAATAACATTCGTGGGTGCCGCAGCAAAAAAACACGCTCCGAGAATCTCCAACATTGATCATGACAAATTTTGTCGAGAGATTTCCTGCAGATGTAATCGATCGGCGGTGACATCAAGTCAAATGAATGATGGAGCGAAAGGTTATTGAAACCACCAGTACAATACAAACTTGAAATCAAAGATTGTTGTTCAAGGCGAAATGATATGCCGAGGACAATCGCCGTAAGCTTATCTCATCGTCGAAAGTTGTGCTCTAGGAATAGGGACCAGGTAGCACGGTTAAAATTTAGCACGATAACGATATAGTCGATCAGGCTAGGAATGACTTAAAAGATTAATAAACTCATAAGCAACGAAAATTACTTAGAGTTATTGAGTTGGACTGTGGAATCGATTCACCTATCGGTGTTCCCAAGTGACTAATAACACAGAACCCGGGGGAAATCTGAAGTCGGTGAGAAGAAATACTAGAAGAAGGCTCATAGGAAGCAACACAGTTCTTTGATACTCTCGAGATACCGGAGGGTAAAACTAGAAGGTAGATCGACATAGGGGTTGCGGAGATGCATTGATCCGCAGAAGACAAGTGTTTCACTTGCTTGAGAAATGGGATCAAGTAGAAAATATGGTCGGAACCACAATTGCAAAGGATCAATTCACAGATACCAGATGATATTATATCAAGGCAATAGTTATTATTATAAGAAGCTTCCATGATAAGGTATACATCGTGTCCATGGGCATGAACACAGGGTTCAAGGTCGACTCCCACTTTTCCAAAGCATAACCTTCCATTCACTTCTCGTGTTTCAAAAATGACATTAGTTGTTGAAGGTTTTACCTGGTGCAATACCAGATAAGTATGAGCCGTGAAATCTTATGGGTCAAACAGATTAAGCAAGGCGTTGTTTCAACCCATCGGGGCATCTTAGGAACATATACCACAAACTTCATGAGTAAATAACTCAAGCTCGAAAGCAGAGCATGGTTGAGAAAGCAGAGGATACAATTTACCAAAGGCATTATGTACCCGAGGAAAGGCTCACAAGGTTATTGAATATGAAGGACGTTGTCGGATAAAAATTCAACAAGGGGTTTGTGGTCTACAACGGAGCTGTTGCGAGTATCGATACTCTATCAGAGGACGAAGGAACGAAAAGGCATCGGGTTATAGAAACAACTGACTAATTCAAAGATCAAATGCAAAGGAACTGTCATTTCCAAATCAAGGGATCGGAAGCCAATGGCCTGATTAAGAATGGATAAGTTGAGTAAGCTTAGGGGTAAAATTGACAACAATTTGATTGGTTGAGATTCAACCCATGTTTAAAATGACGTCTAAGCCGAAAGGAAGAATTCTAGGATCTGACTGAGGATTGCGAGCATTCACAACATTTTGAATCAATGGACTCAAAATGATAATGACAAGGGATGCCAATATGATTACGAGACTTATGGGATTAACCATAATGCAAGCAAGAATTTCAAGAGCAAAAGGCTGCTTGGGATTTTCGGAAGTTCAAATAGCATTTTGAAGATTTTTGTGAATTAGTTGAATCAACTGGGGATGAGCGGATACTCGATAAGTGCGAGAACTTATTCGTAGGGGTATTCAGGTGGCAAAGAACTGCAAGGCAGTAGGCACAATGTATTCCCGGGGTATCTTGCAATAACAAGATCGGCTGGGAATAAAAGTAAGAACGACAGGTGTAAGTATTTATCCATAGGGAAGTTTCGGTGGTAGGGAATTGCAAAAGCGACAGGCACAAGGTCTCGAGAGAATATCAGAGAGTATCTTCGAATTCTACTGGTGCACGGAGCAATCATCTAGAGTGAGGGGTTCTCCTGGAGGAAGTAGTAACGAGATCCTAAAGTTAGATTTTATTAAATTCATTAAACCCGAATAGGAGAGAGATCAGAATCCCAGAGTAAAGACGAGGAATAAAAGATCCTAATACCACCCAAATGGTGACGTGGGCCTGTAAGACACACAGCCATGTTAGTAAAAGTTTTGCAATGTCTAGATTCGACTTCGGCCAAGGAGTGTGGAAGGGGGATTCCTACAGGCAGTCGGCTCTGATACCAACTTGTGACGCCCCCGATTCAATCGTACACTACTCATGCACGCAAACGTGTACGATCAAGATATAGGACTCACGGGAAGATATCACAACACAACTCTAAAACATAAATAAGTCATACAAGCATCATAATACAAGCCAGGGGCCTCGAGGGCTCGAATACAAGTGCTCGATCATAGACGAGTCGGCGGAAGCAACAATATCTGAGTATAGACATAAGTAAACAAGTTTGCCTTAAGAAGGCTAGCACAAACTGGGATACAGATCGAAAGAGGCGCAGGCCTCCTGCTTGGGATCCTCCTAACTACTCCTGGTCGTCGTCAGCGGGCTGCACGTAGTAGTAGGCACCTCCGGTGTAGTAGGAGTCGTCATCGACGGTGGCGTCTGGCTCCTGGGCTCCGATATCTGGTTGCGACAACCAGGTAGAAGGGAAAGGGGGAAAAGAGGAAGAAAAGCAACCGTGAGTACTCATCCAAAGTACTCGCAAGCAAGGATCTACACTACATATGCATGGTTATCTGTGTAAAGGGGCTATATCGGTGGACTGAACTGCAGAATGCCAGAATAAGAGGGGGATAGATAATCCTTCTGAAGACTACGCTTCAGGCCACCTCCATCTTGCAGTATGTAGAAGAGAGTAGATGGTAAGTTCACCAAGTAGCATCCCTAGCATAAACCTACCCGGCGATCCCCTCCTCGTCGCCCTGTTAGAGAGCGATCACCGAGTTGTATCTGGCACTCAGAAGGGTGTGTTTTATTAAGTATCCGGTTCTAGTTGTCATAAGGTTAAGGTACAACTCCAGGTCGTCCTTTTACCGAGGGACACGGCTATTCGAATAGATAAACTTCCCTGCAGGGGTGCACCACATAACCCAACACGCTCGATCCCATTTGGCCGGACACACTTTCCTGGGTCATGCCCGGCCTCGGAAGATCAACACGTTGCAGCCCCACCGAGGCACAACAGAGAGGTCAGCACGCCGGTCTAAATCCTATGGCGCAGGGGTCTGGGCCCATCGCCCATTGCACACCTGCACATTGCGAACGCGGCCGGAAGCAGACCTAGCCTCCCTTATACAAGAGTTGGCGTTCCAGTCCAATCCAGCGCGCGCCGCTCAATCGCTGATGTCATCAAGGCTTCGGCTGACACCACGACGTGGAGTGCCCATAACTGTTCCCGCATAGTTGGTTAGTGCGTATAGGCCAGTGGCCAGACTCAGATCAAATACCAAGATCTCGTTAAGCGTGTTATTATGAAGTAACCGCGGATGCCGACCAGGGCCAGGCCCACCTCTCTCCTAGGTGGTCTCAACCTGCTCTGTCGCTCCGCCACAAGATCCACTCGCGGGTACTCCTACGAGCCGACCCGACTTTAGTCACCACAGGTATCATGTAAAGTGTATAAGTATATACCCGTGATCACCTCCCGAGTGATCACGGCCCGATAGTATAGCAAGGCAGACGGACAAGAATGTAGGGCCACAGATGGAATACTAGCATCCTATACTAAGCATGTAGGATTGCAGGTAAAGGTAACAACAGTAGTAGCAAGGACAGGCTATGCATCAGGATAGGATTAACGGAAAGCAGTAACATGCTACACTATTCTAATGCAAGTAGTATAGAGAAGAATAAGCGATATCTGGTGATCAAGGGGGGGGGCTTGCCTGGTTGCTCTAGCAAGGAGGGGTTATCAATAGCGTAGTCGGACGGGGCACCAGCAGCGGCGTCGGTCTCGTAGTCTACCGGAGAGAAGAGGGGGAAGAAACAATGAATACAATGCAAACAGATGCATAACGATGCATGACAAAGCAAACAGCGGTGTTAGGTGTGCCCTAACGTGGTAAGAGGTGATACCGGCGAAGGGGGGAAACATCCGGGAAAGTATCCCCGGTGTTTCGCATTTTCGGGCAGATGAAACGGAGGGGAAAGTTGCGTGTTCGATATGCTAGGGGTGTGTGGCGGACAAACGGGCTGTGTATTCGGATTCGTCTCGTCGTTCTGAGCAACTTTCATGTAGAAAGTATTTTCATCTGAGCTCCGGTTTATTTTATATGGTTTTCTAAAGTTTTAAATCATTTTTAGAATTTATTTAATTATTTTAATTCAACATTACCAGAATAGTGCATGTTGACGTCAGCATGATGTCAGCAGTCAACAGAGGTGTTGCCTGGTCAAACTGACGTGTCGGGTCCACATGTCATTAACTGTTTAGTTAATTAACAGTAGTTAATTAGGTTAATTAGTTATTAGGCTAATTAAACATAATTAACTAAGTTACTTAATTAATTAATTAACATTTTTATTATTATTTATTTTTATTCTTTATTTTTTTCTATTAAACGTTTTGGGTGGGGCCCCTTGTCATAGGCCCCAGGGGCCTAGCGGGTCGGGCGAGGCAGGCGCCCGAACGGGCGCGTGCCGAGGGGCGCTGGGCACGCTCGGCGCACGACGGTGCCGGCGGCCAGGCCCAGGGGAGGCGGCGGAGGGGTGGCCTCGGCAGCGGGCAGAGCGCGGCGTCGGTTGGAGGTGGTGGCGCTGGGGCGCGCACGAGCAGTGGCGCTGGGGCGCGCACGAGCAGCGGCGAGGGCGTGGGCGCGCAAGGGTCTATGGCCGCGTGCGGGAACGGCGGCATGGGGCAGCGCAGGCGAGCGCACGGGCGAGGGGCGAGCGGGGGCGGCGCGCAGCAGTGAGCGGCGGCCAGCAGGGCAGCAGCAGGCCGTGGCGAACGCGGGCGGAGGCGGGCACGTCGAGCACAACATCGGGTGGCGCGGGCGCGCGTGGACATGCGGGAGCAACGGGACGACGCGTCGATGGGCGTGCACAGGGTGCACGCGTGCGGTGGCCGCGGCGACGAGCGCGCGCGCAGGCAGGCGGTGTCACGCGAGGGAGAGGGGAGGAAGCGGGGCTCACTGCGGGCGTAGGGTACGGGGCAGTGGGGCTCGTGGTGGGGGACGGGGACGATGCATCGGAGACGATGAGGCAGTCCGGCGAGGTGGGCGTCGACGACGAAGGTGGCGGGGCGCTGAGAGGCTTCGGGCGGCGGCTCGATGTATTGCGTCGAGGGCGAGGCGAGGCGTTCCGGCGATGGGCGGTCGAGGACGAGGCGGCGAGGCCCAGGGTGACGGCGTCGGAGCGATGGGGTCGGAGCCGGGCAGCAGCGGAATCGGGCGTGCGCCCCCCGATCCAGATCGGGGGGAGAGGGAAGAGATGAGGGGGATCGTGGGGGGCAATGGGGGTCATGGGTGAGGGGGTTAGGGTTTCGGGGATTAATGGGGGAGTGGGGGCCGGATGGGCCAGTGGGCCGAAGCCCAGTGAGGGGGGCTTTTACTTTCTTTTTGTTTTTGTTTTGATTTTTCCTTTTTATTTATTTTTCCTTTACTGTTTCTTTCAAACTTTAATTTAGTTCAATTTATAAAATGTCAAAACAGCACCTAAATTTAGTATGTCAAATATACCACTGCCACATTAATTTGCTACCCAAGCTAAAATAGTTTCGTAATTATTTAATATTTAAAGGTATTTAAATAATAGTTTTCGCTACTGTTTTATTTAGCTTATAGTATTTAAAAAATTTATAAAGGTGTGGTTTCTCCACCATAATTTCCTATGCAATATTTGGTTCACTCCGAACATTTTAGTTCTAATATTTGAAAAGCTTTATTGTTTGCTTGATTTTGAATTTGAATTTGAATCGATTTCGAACTAACGCGAGATTAGCAACAGTAATCAAGGTGACATGGCATCATTAGCAGAGGTTACTGTAGCTTGATTATCTGGGCGTCACAGATCTAAGCATAGGAGCGGCAGGAGTAGCGACAAGAGAAGACCATGCAGCAGGAGCACTGCGAGGGTTCACCGTCAAAGGGTTAACGGTACCCTGCGAGGTCGTCGTAGGAACGGAGGTGGGAGGAGCAGAAGGGTAGATGGCAGCGGGAAGAGGGTTCCTTATACGAGCAGCAGCGACAGCGGCGCGAGCGCGTGAGAGCTCCCGAGCTAACTCGTAGTTAAGGAGATAGCTAGCGGTGATGTAGCATGCAAGGTGGCTAGTGGGACGATCACACGCCGGATTAATCAAAGGAAAGCGGATACCCCCATTCTCGTGCAGAGATGGGTAGAAGAAAAGTCCAGGGTGGGTGTGCATGCGAACCTCATTGTAGCGCAAGTCTACAAGAGCCTCGATAGCAGCAACTGAACCGCCTGAGATGGCGTAGAAGCAAGACCACCCTTAGACGAACGAGTGTAAGCGCCGGATGGGGAACTGTGGTGTAGAGTGACCTCAGCATAATACTCATACAATGCACCGGCCAGATGCTCGCGATACACCCGATACTCTGGATCAGCACCCTCTGGATAGAGTCGTCGCCACACGTTCTGAAGCAGGTGCGGCGATGTGCACGGAGCTGGCTCAGGATGGTACAAGATCGGTACTGGTGCCATCTACACTCACAAACCATACGGTTAGTAATAACAACAATAAGTCATGCATGCAATGCAACAACCAATTCCTATGTCTACCGGCACTCAAACGAAACTATCTACCGTTTTACTAACGCACTACCGGTCTAGCGTGTCCTACAATCAGCGCGGGTCTGATACCAAGCGTTGTGGCACCCCGGCTCAGAGCAACCGGTTTACCCTGCATTGCCAGCCCAGAGATCGAGTCTTTTGGCAATACACAACAACATGGTACAGAAATAACCGCTTTATTGATACTAGCGTGGTACAAAGGTCTGATATTACATCGAGATTCGAGGCCAAGCGGCACACACGGTGCTGCTGGACAGTATGTACATTATTTAATGAACATGGATGGGGCCTCGATCACACGAAACTATGCGGCAGCGGAAGAACGACGTAGTGGAACTCCATGGCACAGGGACACCGACGTGGACACGGCCTAGACACGAGATGCGCTCCGATGCGAATCAACTGGCCTGAAAGCTGGCATGACACGCCAGGTCAGTACATTGAATGTACTTGCAAGCTCACAACAAACATAAGCACGATGACAGACAATATCATGATAATTAATCAAGTTAAATTAATCCAAGAAATTACTACAAATGCAAAGCTATGCAAAGCAACCAAACAGCGCACCGAGTCACACGGACTCGCTTACCAGACAGTTACCTCGTAACCAAACGGTGACCACACCGGGGTCACACCTGAAACCAATCACTCATGAACACCTCGAGTGTTCAAGGTTCACCACGAAACAATGCATCACAACAATTACTAGTTTGCAAGATTAATTATAAAAGTTGATCCATGGTGTGACTTACTCCCGAGTCTTGCCCATAACCGAGGGCGCGGCTATCGATAGATTAAATACACTCTGCAGAGGTAGCGCACTTTACCCACACTACGGAATACCTGGCCTCGTACTCCCATTCGGGTGGACCAAAGTATTCCGACGAAACCCTCCCTTTGCCATGCACTCTCCCCGGCCACTCCGACCATCTCCCTCTCAGGGCTAGGTCTTGGGTGGCCCCGTGTCTACCAAAGACACCAACGGCCACCGTCGTGGCAAAACGGTCCCAAACGGGGACAAGGTACCATAAAAACAAAACGAGCACACAAGGTTATGTCTGCCTACCGGGCCAGGGTATGCACGCCCATAACCTTCCCTCGCGGGAGGCACCGGTGAGAGCCACGACAAAGGACCGAATCAAGACCTTCCCATTAGGTAAATGTGGTCGCACTGAATTAAAAACCCGATTCAGTGGCACCATGATGTGATCAACATCATATTCAGGTTGAACTTAATCAAGTAATAACTTTCAGAAAAACTTTTTATTACTAACATGGCATCATACCGGAAATCATGCAACTACTCGTCACACAGAGCAAGCAACTCTTAAGCATGGATCAAAACAAGCAACATAACTATCTTGCAATACTAAGATCAGAAACTTCTCTGGTTATAACTCATTTTTATCTACAAACAACATTTTTATTAGTTCATCATTTAGTTGAAAACTATTACTAGCAAAAATAGCTACCATAACTTTCCATAACAAAATATCTAGTGCAAAATCTTACTCTACTTAGCCAAACAATTCTATGAACTCAACCAGAAGCTAAAACAAGCATATCAAGCATCATAAAACAACTAGCAATTAACCATATTAATTTATCAAATTTTAAATGCAAATAAAGACTCATATTCAAGTAGAAAATCATAGATATTGAAATAACACCATCCAAATGATGTTGTGGCTTGCCTTAGTGCAGAGGAGGGTCACACTCCTCCTGGTTAGCTTCAAGGCAAGATCCTCCTTCTGAAAATATTTTAAAACCACAAAAATAAATGTCAAAACACATTCTGAAAATCACCAGAAATTCTAGACAGCAAGGAAAAATCCACCTTTTGGTGTGCTGCTAGAGCTTTCTGTAACAAAGACAATGCAAAAAGAATCAATTCATTTGGACTTATGGTTTAGAAATGGTGGCTGGTCAAAGTTTAGTCAAATTTCTGAATTAAATTTGAATAAATAGAAAATCCTGGGGGGTGACGTCGAAGGCGTAAAGTGGGAATGCGCCTCCACTCGTACCACTTCGGGCGCGAGTGGTGAGGCTGACACTGGGCCCCACTAGTCAGGAGAGAGGGAAGGGGATCGAGATCAGAGGGGAGGCGGTGCTTCGCCGGAGCTCATGCCGACGACGTGGGGGTTTGGGGCTAGGCTAGAGGGATAGATCGGAAGCGGGGCTCGCGGCGCACCTGCCCGTACCCGTGGCTTGGCGAAAGGTGGACGGAGCTGGTCGCAGTCGAGCTCGCAAGCTTCGATGGCGGACGGGGTTCACCGGAGAGGTGGATGACGGTAGCTAGAGGCAGCTCTGAGGGCTTAGCGGGGTCCAGGCAGCTCCAGCAGACCACCAAGGCCCTGCCCAAGCAGCTGCTTGAGCTCGAGAGGCCCTGGAGAGCGGCAGCTGGCCTGCGGGGATCGCCGGAGTCCTCGGGTCGGGGCGACGGCCAGAGGCCTGCCCGACCGGGCTTCTGCTCGTCTACGTGTTCGTGGAGGTGGTGTGGAGTGGTGCGTGGCTAGCAAGGGAGGCGGGGTGACTTTATATAGCCGGAGCAGAGGGGGGGAACGTGTCGCTGCGGGAGCGCTCTGGACACGCGGCGAACGTCGACGAGAGGCTCCAATGCGAGGGGACAGGGTGCAGCGTCAACGCCGGCGCTTGCCCACGCTCGCGGACGAGCACAGGAGGCGGTTTGAGATGGGGACAAGCACACGCGCGCACTGTGCCGTTTTGGCCGCGACTTGACCGGGCTTGCTGCGGCGGCTCCGGCGTCGGCGAGCGCCAGGGAGGGGTCATGGGTGATGGGTCGAGGGTTGTGGCACGTTGCGGCAGTCGGAGGCGAGCGCTTGCATGCACACGCGCGAAACAGAACGCAAAGCGCCAGCCAGAGCGCGTCGAGACGCTGCCAGGCGCCGTGTCCTCGCGCGGTCACCAAGCTGGCATGGCCAAAACGACGGCCAGGAGCGGCCAAACCTTGTCTACGAGCTCGACCGTGCAGTGCTACGTCTAGGAGAGGTGATGGATCATACCCAGGCCGACCAGACGCGACTCTACCAAGCTGGCAAGTTTCTGGTCAGAAACTTGGTCGCCAAGTTTGGCCACCTTCTAGAAGGCCATTAGGGCTAATCTCCTGGGGTTTAGGGTTTCTTAGGAAGGTCTTTAAGCTCAAGAAATCTCAAGGCCAAAAGCTCAAGGAAAAATGCACTTGCTGTACAAAGTGCATTTCTGGTCCAGAAGTGAAAAGATTTTCTACAGCAAAAATATTACAAAAAGTGATGCAATATTTTTGCATGGGAAGATGTGCCATGGTCCTAAGAATATTTAGGAATTATCTCAGATTTTTCTGAGCAAGAAAAATTGAGGTTGCTTTGGAGCACAAAGTTCTGGAATGAGCTTAAGAGAGAAAAATGAATATTTTCCTTTTAGGAAAAATATTCATTTTATTATTTTGGGAATTTGTGGGAGGAATAAGGTAGATAGGTCTTGGGTGACAGCCAAGGATATGCCCAAGTGACAAGTCCATTTGAATTGATCCAAAAATCCAAATCAAATCAGGGCAAAAACCACGATGAAAACCAAGTCCGGAAAAAGAGAAAAGGCAAGTCCGGTAAAAAGAGAGAAGGCAAAATCCAGGCTGTCACACCGACTATAATGGTTAAAACATTTTAAGCTTACCTGATAAATGAAGGGCATGTGCATTTTCATCTCGGACATTAGGTTGTTTTTTCCGCCGATAGGAAGCCCTGCTCAGGGCGTTTCTATGGTCTCTTTTGCGAAAATCTTCTGTTCTTCGCGTATTTTCTTTGGTGTCATTAAAGTCATCTAATGATGCCATTCATGTCATTCTCTCAAAACCCAAATGAAAAAACACAACTTGACATCAGACGACCATGGAGATGGTAAAATCATATTACCTTGTTTATCTTTCACACAAATGACACCCGATGTGACCGTAGCATCATGAGGGTATGTTGCATCATTAGGCGAGACTGATGTATAGTCCGAGCTAGCTGGATTATCTGATTCATCAAGATTGGTTAGTATTTATTTCAATTGCTGAAAAATGAATAACATCGTGCAAACAGTAGATGATTTTCAAAATAGTCTTACTTGAAACACCGAGGGGACGTGGATCAATTTTCATCTGATGATAATCTCATGTGGGTTTGTCTATCTCCTTATCTTCTTGAACATTTGTGATACCACATAGAGTCCGGCGACGAACTGACTGCCCAATGACTTGTTGGTTATCCAAACCATCTGACTTGTTATTGCGATAAGACGCCCGCCTACGAGCGTTGATAAGATCCCTATGATCTAATAAGTATCATAGTATGAGCATCATATTATCTTTACTCAGGGATATAGGTACATCTTATGCGTATGCAGGTTATCTTTACTAAGGGATATAGGTTAATACAACGAATCCCTCGCATACTACACGTCTGCACATCAAGCTAAGAGTAGCCAGCAAAATCACGTTAAACAACTCACCAGATTTTGCAACTAAAGGCTAATTCTCCTCTTGTAAGCTCACAATATCCTTATCTTTTTTCTTCCAATAAGTTGCACGCTTCCATGCGTTGTACTGCTCCCTTGCTTCCTCAGCGTATTTTTTGCATTCATTAAATACAGCTCTAGTTTTAAGGTGCTCGAAAGCTGTGTCGTTTGCATCATGTTATAAGTACAAATCAAAAACCCATAAACCTCACTGATCCGCCACCCAATAGGCCGGTTTGGAAGGTGGATAATATGCCTATGGATACCTTGAGTATCATCTTGCAGCTCCGTCAGACCACCAGCATGATCGAGTGTTAGATTACTCGGAGCCGTTAGACCATCAGCATGGTCTCCAGGACTTAGCAATTTTGATCCATCTGTAGAGTTGTAGTCAGCATGAATACAAAACCAATCTAGTATGCAGGCAATTTTGCCTGGTTCCGAGTAGGCGACAAAGTATGCAGGCAAAGTAAACAGATATCTTCACGTAGTCCTTTACCTGTTTTCGTCGTGTAAATAGTGTCAACATTTTCAGCTACGGTTACGATGCTTGTATTATATTCTTCATGATTTGTCTCACTCGTAGGTCCTGCAACACATTAAGCATGGTTCATGTCATTGTCAGAAATGCACGTCAGGCGATACTTCTCACTATTTTTCACACAGTCTTATACCGGGTTCCGTCGCGTAACTACCGTCAACTTTTTCATCAACGGGTATGAAGGTTGCACTGTATTCTTCAACATTTTTCCCGCTCGCCTCGCCTATAACACATTATGCATAAAGTTTGTTACTGTCAGAAATGCACGTATAACTGGTACAGTGCTTAATACCTGTAGTTACGTCCTCTTCTTGTTGATGTTCACCGGCTTTGCTTTTTGAATTACCCATACGCACCTGGAATGACCGTTATCTCCTACTTGTGTCTGGCTGTGGTGTTTTTGAGGTCTGGAAAAAGCATAAAGAAAACCTGACTCGGATGGAGAGAGTAGATGCAAGATGAAAGCTAGATAGATGGCGCATGCACACGATGGTAGTAATTTACTTGAAGTTTTATCACAGTTTATCATTATCATTCAGTTGCTTTACACGGTTTTATCATAAACGTTAAACTATTTGCTTCCCCACCATCTCATCTGTAGGGTGGTGAAACTTATTTTTGTCAGCCACAATCGTTCATCATTGGTAGGCACGAAATGGTGCAAATATGGTTGATTGAAAGCCATATAATTCTGGTAATCCATTGCTCCCTTCAAATATGTGAAAGCCATATAATTTGCATGCTCCTATCATGGAACAGGTTACTTTTCTGGTTGACACTATAGCTAAACCATTGCCATCCTGTGATCCTGCTATTCTCTCTGTACATTTCTTAATTCGGTTGTGGTTGAAAAATGCAAAAAGATTAGTGTCCTATTCTGAACCTTACGTGCTGCTGTTTTAATTTGCAGTTTTGTCAGATATATGTTTTGGCTGTGTAGCTTGCAAGATCTTCAGATTCTACTATTTGCTTCTACAAAGAAGGTGCAGCCACCACATGGTTCCAAATAGTAGAACCTATGGCTGTATGGAACTGGTATCTTTTCAGTTCATGGGATGTTTTGGTTGCCTGGTAGCTTGCAAGATCTTCAGATTCTACTATTTGCGTCTACATAGAAGGTGCAGCCATCACATAGAAGATCTTCGGATTCTACTATTTGCGTTTACTATTGATGCAGTGTCCTGTAATGCCTGTGATGGTTGTACATTATTATCTGTTTATGGGGTGGGTGTATGAAATGTGATGGCCGTAAAAATCAAATTATACCTAATTTCTTATCTGTTCATGAGATGGTTGTTTGAAATGTGATACCTGGACGTGAGTGTCTCTGGCGCCGGATCCTGGACGCCTTCGGCGGCGGCTGGTGAAAGGGATAGCCGGACCCTGGACGTCTCCGGCGACGGGTCCTGAAAGGGATCGGCGCCGGATCCTGGAAGCGTTCGGCGGAGGGTCCTCAACTGGACCAGCGCCGGATCGGTGGAGGCCGGCGGTTTTTATGTGCGAGTTACGCGCCGGATCAGTGCTAGGGCGGCGGTGAAGGGATGGAGCGGTGGCGGTGAAGGGACGAAGGGCGGCGGCGGACGAAGGAGGGCACAGAGTCGGGCGACTGTTTCTCGCTCGAGGGCACTAGACCTCGCTCGAGGGCGCAGAGTCGGGCGATTTTTTCCCGCTGGTTAATTTTCGCCGGTTTGTTTTCGCTGGTTTATTTTCGTTCGTGTCAGTTGGATGCGACGGGAGGTTGGGCGCGTGGGGGCAGGTGGGGGACTCGGCCGGAGGGTTTTTCTTGGTTCATCGCGGCTGAGCGGGAGGTGGGAGCAAGTACCAAAGAAGTACCAAAAAAGACCATAGTAGGTGGGACGAAAATAAAATCCGGAAGGGAGACTACCAACTGAGACATTAGAAGTATACAAGAAGATTAGTTCCCTGGACCGCTTGGTGAAACAATCCCACAGGATCCTTGAAGCAGTGCTCAAGATGGTGCTCAGGAAGCCAGCTCCCTGTGTGTAGGGAGGGGAACATACTGCCATGCTCGTGCGAGCGAGGAGAAATTGGGCCACCTCATGTCGATTGCCTCGCCTTATTTACCCTCCTCCAGCTCATCGCCAAAATGCGTGCTACCATTCCCCCACACCCCTCCGTCCTCGAGCTCTCCATCCCAAGGAGCTTCTTCACTGACGAGCACATAAGTGGCACCATCTTCTCCGGTCCGCGGTGGTCCAACTGAGACAATCCTCATTCCTCATCTTCTCTGAAACTAACACCGCAGTCGCATCGCCTGCCGACGTCTGTCGTTCCACTGCGCTCCACACCACTAGATCCCCCCCCCCCCCCCTCGCCGCCCCGAGCACCGCACGGCTATCCTTGAGCTCCCGTTGCAGTCGGATTCCGCCATCAACGTTGATGTCCCTGTCGAGCTCCTCCGTACTGTCGGATTCGCCTCCCGGCTTCGCCGCTGTTAGTTGTCATGTTTCATGTGGTTCTCAAATTTTAGGGTCGCTAAAAAATGAGAAATGTTGCCAGTGTCCAAGCACATTTTCTCTCCACACCCAAAACCAGCTTTCAAATTATAGGGCTGTCTTGGAGATGCTTTGAACCCTAAACCCTAGGAAAAGTTCAGGGGTTAAATTGAAATTCTCTCGAGAAACAAACATTTTTCCTTTCCTTGGGCCGTGCTTGCTCCACTTCACACACAGCACGCCACGCCCAAAAAGAAAGCCCAAGCCCTCATCCCCACCGCAGCGCTTCCGGCGGCGGCGGCGGCCATGGAGGCGGCCATGGCGGAGTTCGAGTGCCTCGGGTCGCTCGGTCCCATCACCGCTGTGACGAACGAGTTCCTGCGCGAGCAGACTCCGCACAACGAGAACGAGTATGAAGAGCAAGTCCGCCGCCTGTACGACCCCGCCGCCTACGCCATCCCCGTCCGCCCGCCCGTCTCCGCCGCCGCCAGCCTCTTCGCCCTGCCACCCGACGACGACGTCGACCGCGTCAGCCGCCTCCCCGATGCGCTCCTCCGCGACGTCGTCTCCCGCCTCCCCGTCAAGGACGCCGCGCGCACCGCCGCGCTCTCCCACCGCTGGCGCGGGGTCTGGCGCTCCACGCCGCTCGTCCTCCACGACGTCGACCTCCTCCCCGACACCTCCGCCGTGTCCCGCGTCCTCGACGCGCATCCGGGGCCCTTCCGCTGCGTCTACCTCACCAGCACCCTCGCGGAGGGCTTCCGTGGCCTGCTCGCGCGCTGGCTCCGGCTCCTCGCCGCCAAGGGCATCCAGGAGCTCGTCCTCGTCAACGCCCGCTGGCCACTCGACTACGTTCTCCCCGCCAGCCTCCTGGGCCTGACCACCCTCACCCGCCTCTACCTCGGCATGTGGAGGTTCCCCGACACGGCCGGCCTCCCGCGCGCCACCTGCTTCCGCAATCTCCGTGACCTCGGCCTCTACAACGTGCTGGTGGAGAGAAGGGATCTGGACTTCATCCTCGACAGGAGCCCCGTGCTGGAGACGCTCTGTCTCCAGGGCAATGTGCTCAAGCTCCGCATCCGGCTCGTCAGCCAAAGCCTCCGGTGCGTGCAGATCATCGGGTGCTTCATCGAAGAGATCTTCGTGTTGGACGCCCCAAATCTTGAGCGGTTCATCTATTCAGATGCTTGGCACCCTGTTGGCAACTGCACCACCACGGTCAAGATCGGCCATGCCCCCAAGCTGCACTTGTTGGGATACTTGGCGTTGGACCCAAGAAAGCATGTCCTAGATGTGGGCAACACCATCATCAAGGTGCCTCATATTTCCATTAATTGGTTCAATCCTACACTGCACGAGCTATGTAAATTTGACATCTTTCTTCTCTTAATTGGGTGCATTGTGAATTTGTGATTGCAATTGCAGGCTGGGATAGGGATGAGCCCAAGCACCATGCTACAAGGTGTGAAAATCCTGGCTTTGGAGGTGCGTTTCGCAGTCCGCAATGATGTCAAGATGATCCCCAATGTCCTCAGATGCTTTCCGAATGTTGAGACGCTCCATATCATGGTGAGGCCCCTGACTCTTCTTTTGGCTTACATTTGCACCATAGCACGCTAGCATCATGTTGCTAATTGCTATCAATAGCTGATGAACTGCATATGCTCTTCTTTATCGAATTTCAGTCTGGAAAAGATGATCAATCCACTGGCAAGCTCAACCTGAGGTTCTGGCACAAGTCAGGTACCATAGAATGCATACGGTCGCGCATCAAGCTGCTGGTTGTCCGGGATTTCAAAGGGGGTCGAAGCGAGATGGCCTTCCTCAAATTCTTCTTTCAGAGTGCGTTGGTGCTGGAGGAGGTGGTGATTCTGTTGCCCGATGATCCGACGGATCGTATGTGTCGCAAGGTGGTGTCCCTGAGGCACATTGAACGGGCCAGTGAAGCGTCCGTACTGTGGGCAAGCCAGTCTGTTCCTGAAGGCTTCGTTCGGAGCATCGAGAGAGCGTCTGATTTCTCCCTCGGTGACCCTTTTGCCAACTACTGTCCCATTGGGTTGCAATCGCCTCGGCTATCATCATGAGGAGTAAGTTTGCTCTGGAAGCTGTTAGTGTTCTGTTACTGCAGTGTGTGCACCAAGGGTAGACAGCCGTTAGAGATGTGTTTTCAGTGTCAGCCGTTAGAGATGTGTTTTCAGTGACTGAAGATTCGCCCTGCCTCTTGTCCGTGTTTAGCCTGATTAGCTTCAGTGTCGAAGTTAGCAGTATAATTGTTGATGCACATTCACGACTACCATTTTGTCGCGACCATTGTTCTGCTTGCTGGCAATTACAGACCACCGTGTCTGCGTTTCATGTAATTTCATTAGCTAGGCCGTGATCTGGTGACGGTGGTGTTACATTGCACGGTTTTGATTAAAAGATGTTTATTGTGACAATGGTGTTACATTGCATGGTTTTGGCTAAAAAATGCCTGTTATGGCATCACCTCATCCTTGATCAGATTTTCTTTATGCCTTGTTTTTCTTTTTAACATGGGGATGGCGCGGCGTCAACTTCATTTCAGCTCATGTACAAAGTACAACATGAATTACAAAGCCCTCATACAGTACATTGTGAAGCAATTGCAAAATTGGACGCATCTAAAAGCAGGTTCTGAAGATCTACTAAGGACCTGATGAGCGCAATTCTGAGCCACCCCATTAATATCTCTAGGAATATCATAGACAGAATGGATAAGCTGTGATGATTTTTCTGTAGAAATTGTTGAGGGTGGCTGACTTGCCCCAGGAGGTCCCTTCAGCGCCGAGATCCCTGCTGGCCGCAGCCTTGGCGAGCGTCAGGTTATCAGTGAGGAATGTGACCTGCCTGTTGGAGCTGAAGCTTGAGTGCTTGATCAGCCGCGAGCAGCAGGGCAGAAGAAGAGGAGAGGTATAGGGGAAAGGTTTAGGGTTTCACTTGGGTGTACTCTCACCCCTTATCTCAGCTGTCCAGCTCCTTGAGATTGACAATACACAAATGAATCTAGACTTAGTTTCTTTGGTTTCTTTCATGCTGATACACACATTATTGGTATCTAAATATAAGTGATTAGGAGAAATGAATAATCACCAGAAGCTCTTTCAAGCATTTAGCTATTAATATTAGTACTCCAAAAACTTAGTCTGACTGGCAACAGAAATCAAAATACTACATAATCAAAATGGCATGCTGGCAACTGTACCAAACAAAAAGAGGAATCTGTTAAAGAGTTGGAAGTGAATTGCAATAATCTGTTTAGGAACCACCATGAATGCAAGATTTGTGCTACCACTCAGTTTGAAGGTTTCAGATTATTGTAATTTTTGCATCTAAAAAGTGCTTAACTATGTCAAACGTGTTTAATCACTGTAAAAAAAATACATGGGCGCTACCTCTTCGATATAAAGGGCAATGCAGAGGGTGGATGGGCGGCTATTTATCGGAAAAAAACAACTTCATGGTTTTTTTACTTTCCCTGTAAACTCTATCTGTATATCAGTTTGCAAGTCAGCTGCCTTTGGTCCTCTATTGCAGTTCAGTTTGTTTACTCTATGTCTATCAGTTAGCAAGTCAGCTGTTTTTGGGGACTCGATCGGCAGTCACTCACCCCCTACTGCTGTGTCTCAGGTGATCAATTTTTTTCATATATGAGAGTTTTTTGGCATGCATTACTATGATAGATCTGCAATGAAAGGTAGACGGCCTCACTAGGTTTTCCAATTGGTTTACTAATTGATGGTTCTATCTTAAGTAGATATTTGCGTACTGTGGTGGTGCTGGGAAGATTTACGGTTTGATTGTGACTTTGGGTTTGATTTCAATACAATGCATACCACTACCTTCTGAATATGCTTGTAAAAGAGGAACATTCTTGCGTGCATACTTCTTTTTTGAAGTGTTTTAGAAGATTCAGTTTGTAGTTCTATTTTTTACTATGAATTGATCTAAGTTTACCATTTATTTTTTCAGTGATAATACAAGAAGATTGGTGTCAACGGAAGTGTGTGTGATACTTTTTATCCCCATGGCAATGCATCTAGGTGCCTTAGGAGTTCATATATATCAGCCAGCTAAGATAATCTTATCATATGAAATGTTCTTTTTTCATGGACCCGAATAACGCACTGAAGTTCCCTCAGGGCAGTTTCGTGAGCGAACCATCGTTCCCTGGTCAGGTAGGAATGAACTAACGTTTCCGTTTGCTCAAAAAACCACTCCCGGCATACACTTCAAAATTATCATGTGAAAACAGATAAATTTGCCATGATGTTACATATAAGTCCTAAAGTTGTCATGTCGTATAAAAGAGATTGTTGAAAAATTGTCATGCTTCAGCAGAGTAATTGCCATGCGTTTTTAGGGATTTGCCATGATTGCAGCATGGATAATTACCAGCCTATTAAAATGGTGAAAATAATCATGCTTGCTAAAGGTAATGAGAGAATTCCTTATTTGGCCCTTTTTAAAAATCTGTTTCCCTTTTTGACCCAAAATAAAATATTTTTCCCTTTTTGACACTCAAAGTTTATTTTGTTCCCTCAATGACATTTCCGTCTCCTTTAGTCACTAATAATGTTAAGTGTGAGATGAAAAGACCATTTTGCCCCTAGTGCACTATGTGACTGTCCAGGATATATTTAAGTAAGAAAGTAACCACTGATTTTATGAAATATGTTCATTGATGTTTTGCATATATATGCACTTCAATAAATGTTTTCCTTGATTGCAAAAAAAAATGTTTTCCTTAGCTAAACTGATCCGTGCATACAAAAGAGGAAAACACCTGCTCAACTTGCATAATCATATCTATGATAAGTACAATTTATCACGTTCAAAGTACTCCGACACATACTCCTAAATCTTCTAAGGGTCTGTCTAGGACACATCTAGATGTGACATAGTTATGTCACATCTAAGCTGATGTCCACTTTGTTTGTGGTCTATTTTTTTATCTTAATTTTTTTGTTTCTTGTTGCTGCATTATATATTTGTGGGAGTTTAGATGTGACATCCTTAAAAAACATCTAGATGTGAATTAGACAAACTGATCTTCTAACTAACACACGTTTATCCCCTAAAAAAACTAACACACGTTTAAAACCATAGTACACATAATAAATCCTCCGAACAAGTAGTAGACCGCGCGCGCCGGCAGCTACACACCACGCGGACGGCACGCAAACGAGGACGACGAGAGCGTGTGCTGCTGGCCACGAGCAGCCGGACACCACTCGCCCGGAATGAGGCAGTCGCTGTTGTTGGTCGTCTGGTCCTGGCAACTACCTCTGCCTCCTCTTTCGCATGGCGCACGGCTGCTGTCGTCGCGTGCAGTTCCGGTATCAACTCCCTGCCACATGCACTGCCCTCCGCCAAGTACCAGTTGCATGCCTCGTGCAGGTTGCCGGATCGCGGCACTCGCGTTCAGCCCAAGAGTCACGGCCGCAGATGCCAACGCCACGGCCGCCAACCACCGGCGTCGCAGCAGTCAGACTTGTTGGTGGCCGAGATGCACCAACGCCTTCGCCAGCTAGAACAGCTAGCTGTTAGGTTGATCTCTCTCCCGTTCGAACCCAACGGGTCGAACAGGCCCCTGACTCCGCCCTGATCGGGGGCGCCCAACCAAACCATGGTTGGTGGGCCCCTGTGACCCGCGCTATATAAACAGAGGTGGGGCCGGGGCACGACTCACGAGGTTGATCGTTGCCACAAACCCCACCGATAATCCCTTCCGATCTAGGGTTAGCGCGACGCTCACGGGAAGCTCCACCACCGCCGCCATCCACTCTCTGCCATCACCGGCCCCCGTCACCATGGCCGGCACCGGGAGTTCCTCATCTGGACAAGGAGAAGGTAGGTTCACCGGAAGATCTAGCCTACTTCAATCCAAAGCATTCCATCAATGGTATCAGGCCATGCTAGGCTATGATTTTCGGTGTCAAAGTATAAACACAGAAAGAAAAAAATCCCTCCCCCTAAAGAACCCTAACCCCAAACTGAAAAGGAGGGAAAACAAGGGTAAAAGAAAAGTTGCGCCGCCGCACATGGCCGCGCCGTTCCTCTCGATCCCGAATCGCATCGGTAAGCCGAGGATCCGGGAAGAAGAACTACCCCACACGGGGCAAAGGGCATCGGGAACAAACCACTCGACGGCGGCGCACTCACCGCAAGGTGGACGCGCAGCCGGCGAGGGGGATGACCACGACGCCGCCGCAGAGTGCTCTGCCGTTGTCGAAAACGAAGGGGAGCAGAAAGAGCAAAGTAGCCTCGTCCTCTCTGCCACAGAAGGTGGAGATGGTGCGGGGAAAGGAAGCGGGCTTGCGCGGCGCGGTGGCCTGACGCCGTCGCCGCCGGCCGGCGTGGCCGGCGGGCGCAGAGACGCCCGAGCGGCAAGGGGGAGAGGGCTTGGCAGCGTCTCTCTCTCGCGCTCGCTGTCAAAGGAAAGGAGGGGGAAAGGGCAGGCTCGCGCAGAGCGGTGCGGTGGCGCTCGCCGCCGTCGCCGGCGAGCCGGGCGCCAGAGAAACCGCCGCCGCGGAGCAAGAGGCGGAGAAGTCGAGCGACGCGCGAGAGGAACAGAGGAGTCGATCGAGACGAATGGGGGCGCTAGGTTTCGATCGGGAGGAATCCTCCCAGGTTTCTTCCAGCGAAATCGGCGCTGAACCATCCGATCCTGATCGACGGTCACTGATGAAACCCTAGCGTAGTAGCTGGGCCGATGGGCCGAAACTGGACGAGGCCGACAGCAGCGGCGCGCGCGCTGGCGCTGGGCCGAGGCCACAGCCGCGGGCGGCGCGCAGGCCAGGCTGTGGGCCGGTTTTTTCCGTTTCGGGCCGCGCGCGCTAGGCTGTGCTGCAGTTAATTTTGTTTTTTCAGAGAATAGAAATTTTTTTGAAAAGAAATGTTCATGAATTTTATAAAGAAAATTAAAAAGTTCATAATTTTTTATTCTGTCAAAGAAAAAGTTTCTGTAAAGAGTAAAAGTTCGTGAATTTTTATTCATGATTTTCCGTTGTGTAAATAATTAATGCTCTTTTACAAAGAAAATAAAAGTTTATATAGTATTAAGTTTTTAAGATCATGTTAAAGTGATTATTAAAATGAATATGATTATGTTATTTTTTATGACCAACGTTGTTTAATAACATGATCATGTTTTACTACTGAAATTTAAAGGTGCATTTATTTCTAATTTTTGCCCAACGGTAATATAGATTTAATTGCATAGAAAATTATATGTTTAATTTGACCAACGTTAGATTAATGCATATGATTGTTATATTGATGTCACTTAAATTGTGATTTCAGGAGGCTTTCAGTTGATGAGTTGCCTAAAAAATGTTCCGACACTCAGAGGTGACAATTACACTGAATGGAGGAAGAAAGTGGACCTCGCATTTGTCTGTGCTGAGGTGGACTTCGTTGTGGTTGAACCACAGCCGGGCAGACCTACAGAGCTGTTGGAAATATGCCCTAGAGGCAATAATAAATTGTTATTATTATATTTCTTTGTTCATGGTAATTGTCTATTATTCATGCTATAATTGTATTGTCCGGAAATCGTAATACATGTGTGAATACATAGACCACAAAGTGTCCCTATTATGCCTCTAGTTGACTAGCTCGTTGATCAACAGATAGTCATGGTTTCCTGACTATGGACATTGGATGTCATTGATAACGGGATCACATCATTAGGAGAATGATGTGATGGACAAGACCCAATCCTAAGCATAGCATAAAAGATCGTGTAGTTTCGTTTGCTAGAGCTTTTCCAATGTCAAGTATCTTTTCCTTAGACCATGAGATCGTGCAACTCCCGGATACCGTAGGAGTGCTTTGGGTGTGCCAAACGTCACAACGTAACTGGGTGACTATAAAGGTGCACTACGGGTATCTCCGAAAGTGTCTGTTGGGTTGGCACGGATCGAGACTGGGATTTGTCACTCCGTATGACGGAGAGGTATCTCTGGGCCCACTCGGTAATGCATCATCATAATGAGCTCAATGTGACTAAGGCGTTAGTCACGGGATCATGCATTGCGGTACGAGTAAAGAGACTTGCCGGTAACGAGATTGAACAAGGTATTGGGATACCGACGATCGAATCTCAGGCAAGTAACATACCGATTGACAAAGGGAATTGTATACGGGATTGATTGAATCCTCGACACCGTGGTTCATCCGATGAGATCATCGTGGAACATGTGGGAGCCAACATGGGTATCCAGATCCCGCTGTTGGTTATTGACCGGAGAGGCGTCTCGGTCATGTCTGCATGCCTCCCGAACCCGTAGGGTCTACACACTTAAGGTCCGGTGACGCTAGGGTTGTAGAGATATATGTATGCGGAAACCCGAAAGTTGTTCGGAGTCCCGGATGAGATCCCGGACGTCACGAGAGGTTCCGGAATGGTCCGGAGGTGAAGAATTATATATAGGAAGTCCAGTTTCGGCCACCGGGAAAGTTTCGGGGGTTATCGGTATTGTACCGGGACCACCGGAAGGGTCCCGGGGGTCCACCGGGTGGGGCCACCTGTCCCGGAGGGCCCCGTGGGCTGAAAGTGGAAGGGAACCAGCCCCTAGTGGGCTGGGGCGCCCCCCTTGGGCCTCCCCCATGCGCCTAGGGTTGGGAACCCTAGGGGGGAGTTCCCCCTTGCCTTGGGGGGCAAGGCACCCCTTTTCCCCACTTGGCCGCCCCCCCCCCCCCCCCCTTGGATCTGATCTCCAGGGCCGGAGCCCCCCCCAGGGGGCCTATATAAAGGGGGGAGGGAGGGCAGCAGACAACAGCCTTGGGCGCCTCCCTCCTCCCCTGCAACACCTCTCTCTCTCGTAGAAGCTCGGCGAAGCCCTGCACGAGACCCGCTACATCCACCACCACGCCGTCGTGCTGCTGGATCTCCATCAACCTCTCCTTCCCCCTTGCTGGATCAAGAAGGAGGAGACGTCACTGCACCGTACGTGTGTTGAACGCGGAGGTGCCGTCCGTTCGGCACTCGGTCATCGGTGATTTGGATCACGGCGAGTACGACTCCGTCATCCACGTTCATTGGAACGCTTCCGCTCGCGATCTACAAGGGTATGTAGATACACTCCCTTCCCCTCGTTGCTAGTATACTCCATAGATGCATCTTGGTGAACGTAGGAAAATTTTAAAATTATGCTACGATTCCCAACAAGAGCTAGTCAGAGAGGCCACTGATGACGATGATGGATGGAAGAAAAAGAAAAAAGATCATGCCCCAGTGGAAATGAGATATTCCATTGAAAACCAAAAGTGGGTCAATGCAAACAAAAAATGCATGGCATTTATAAAGAATACAATTGAGAACGCCATCGTGGGCTCAATTGCAGAGTGCACTACTGCTGGGGAGTTGCTTACAAAGATAAAGAGGCAGTTCACTGGCTCTTCAAAGATATATGCCACCCAAATGTTAAAACAACTGGTGACAGAACACTACACAGGTGGTAGTCATGGAATAAGAGAGTACATCCTCAGGATGAGCAATATGGCAGCAAAGCTAAAGCCCATGGATGAGGATCAAACCAAAACTCCTGGTCCACCTGGTCATGGCTTCACTGCCAAAGGAGTTTGAAACTTTTGTTGTAAACTACAATATGTCACCTGGAACATGGGACATTGAAAAGACAATAGCAATGTGTGTCCAAGAAGAGGACAGACTCAAAGCCGCACATGGTGGTTCACTAAACTATGCGAAGGATCACAAGAAAAAGAATTACAATCAAAACAACAAAAGTTCTCCTTCAAAGCCACAAGGAAAAGCTCCCTATCAGCATCGCGTCAGCAACAGCCTTTCCCAGTGGACAAAGACACTTGTCTCCACTGTAAGAAGACCGGGCATTACAAAAAGGACTGCCCTGATTGGCTGAAGTCAATCATGGCAAAAAGAGGTAACAATATAGTTTCATTTGTAAATGAATCCCTGTATACACAGTTTTCAAAATCCACTTGATGGATTGACTCAGGAGCAACTGTTCATGCTGCAAATTCTTTATAGGGATTCCATTCGACGCGGACTATGCTAAGAAGTGAAAGACGCATTGAAGTGGCAAACGGAGTTGAAGCTGTCGGTGATATCTCCTTGGAGTTAGCTGATGGATTCAATCTTCTACTTAAAGATGTTTTATTTGTTCCATCATGTCATAGAAACTTAATAAGTGTTTCTTGTTTGGACAAAGATAATTATGAATGTTATTTTGGACATGGCAAGTGTGCCATTTGGTTAAATAATGCTTATGTGGGTGATGCTTTACTACATGATGAGCTTTATTTGTTATCACTTCGTGAAAAAGTTTATTCCGTTTGCAATGTGAAAGAACATGTTTCCGCGTCGAATAAAGAACAAAAGAAAAGAAAGAGAACATTCGACTCATCGAAATTATGGCACTGTCGCTTGGGCCATATTTCGAAGGGGAGAATAGAAAGATTAGTCAAAAGTGAAATTCTTCCTCCGTTAGAATTCTCAGACTTAGAATAATGCATGGATTGCATTAAAGGAAAGTACGTAAAATAAATCAAAAAAGGTGCCATCCATAGCACATGCACACTAGAAATCATTCACACTGATATTTGTGGACCATTTCCGGTGAAAAGTGTGGATGGATATGACTCGTTCATAACATTCACAGATGACTACTCTCGCTATGGATATATTTATCCAATCAAGAAAGATCAGAAGCGTTGGATAAATTTAAAATATTCAAAGCTGAAGTTGAAAATCAGCATGATAAAAGAATAAAGATAGTAAGGTCCGACCGTGGGGGAAAGTACTACGGTCGGCACACTCCATATGGCCAAGTCCCTGGACCTTTTGTGAAGTTCTTGTAGGAGACTGGCATACTAGCCCAGTATTCAATGCCAGGCAAGCCTCAGCAAAATGGAGTAGCTGAAAGGCGCAACCGTACACTTATGGATATGGTGCACAGCATGATGAGTTATTCCAACTTGCCATTGGGATTATGGATGGAGGCGCTTAAAACCGCCATTCACATTCTCAATAGAGTACCAAGCAAGTCGGTGCCCAAAACACCGTACAAGCTATGGACAGGAAGGGTGCCTTCCCTATAACACTTCAGGGTGTGGGGGTGCCCTGCTGAGGCCAAAATGTTTAATCCAAACATTGCAAAGTTAGATCCCAAAACAGTGAGTTGCCACTTCATTGGCTATCCAGACAGATCAAAGGGTTTTCGTTTCTACTGCCCAGACAGATATACAAAGTTTGTAGAAACAAGACATGCAGTCTTCTTAGAGGACGAAATGATGAGGGGGAGCTTGGTAGCTCGGAAAATTGATCTTGAGGAGAAGAGGGTGCATGCACCTAATCCGATGATTCAGGAGCCATTTTTCTCACTACCACTTGCAACTCCACCCATGACAACTATGAGGGTAGACCCGGAACTTGTCCGTCAGGAGCCGACTGAACCCGTTGTTGAGCATGAAAGGGAGGTGCAACAACAAATTTTAGAAGAAGTGACAGAAGTTGAGGCACAGAATGTGCCAGAAACTGAGGCCCTTAGAAGGTCTACAAGACACAAAAAGTCAGCTATTTCTACTGATTATAAAGTTTATAACACGGAAATAGTTCATACAGAAAAAGATCCCACCTCATATGAAGAAGCCATGAGAAGCCCTCATTCATCAAAGTGGATGAAGGCAATGGAAGACGAGATGAAATCGATGAGTTCCAAAGATGTTTGGGACTTAGAGGAAATTCCTAAAGGAGCCAAAATAGTAGGCTATAAATGGGTCTACAAAATTAAGTATGACTCTAAAGGGAATGTAGAAAAGTATAAAGCATGACTCGTGGCAAAAGGATTTACACAAAGAGAAGGATAGATTACAATGAGACATTTTCTCCAGTCTCATGTAAGGATTCCTTCAGAATCATAATGGCATTAGTTCCTCATTTTGATTTAGAGTTACATCAAATGGATGTAAAGACGGCATTTCTCAACGGGATTTTTAAAAAAAGGTCTACATGAAACAACCCAAGGGTTTTATCATGGAAGGCAAGGAAAATATGGGATGCCGCCTGAAGAAATCCATTTATGGATTAAGACAAGCCTCTAGATAGTGGTATTTAAAGTTTAATCAAACGATTAAAAGTTTTGGATTTAAAGAAAATATTGAGGATAACTGCATTTATGCAAAGTTTAAAAATGGGAAATATATTTTCCTAATCTTGTATGTGGATGATATCCTGCTTGCTAGCAGTGATGTTAGTCTACTACAAGAAACAAAGAAGTTCTTATCCTCAAATTTTGACATAACAGATCTTGGTGAAGCATCATATGTTTGGGCATAGAAATTCATCGAGATAGGAACAATGGAGTCTTAGGACTATCGCAGAAAGCATATTTAGAAAAGGTTCTTAAAAAGTATAATATGCATGCGAGTAAAGCCACACCTGCTCCTATAGTCAAGGGCGATAGTTTTGGGAAATTCCAATGTCCCAAGAACCAGTACGAGATCGATCAAATGAAAGCAGTACCATATGCTTCGGCAGTTGGCAGCTTACTTATAGTATGCACAAGTGTGCACTCGCCCTGACTTAGCCTTTATCACCGGGGTACTCGATAGATATCAAGAGAATCCAGGCATAGAGCACTGGAAGATGGTAAAGAAAGCATTGCGTTATGCGCAAGGCACGAAGGACTACATGCTAATATACAGGAGAAGTGATTCCCTAAAGATAAAAGGGTATTCAGACGCAGATTTTGCGGGGGACAGAGATGATAGAAAATCCACGTCAGGATACGTCTTCACTCTCGCTGGGGGAGCTATTCCGTGGAAAAGCTCCAAACAATCAATAGTTGCATCATCCACGATGTATGCAGAATTCATAGCATTGCTTCGAAGCCACGGGGCAGGCGATATGGCTAAATAAGTTTGTACCCGACTTGAAAGTGGTAGATTGTATTCACAAACCACTAAAGATGTACTGTGACAACCAGCCCGCAGTATTCTATGCTCACAACAACAAGTCGAGTAATGCTGCCAAAACAATAGAGATAAGGTATTATGTTGTGAAAGATAAAATCCAGGATCAAACTATAAGTCTCGAGCATATAAGGACAAAGGATATGCTTGCGGATCCGCTAACGAAAGGCTTACCACCGAATGTGTTCAAGGAACACCACTAGTAGAAAAAGAGGCTTCCATACGCCCCCATTAGTCCCCAAAGTAATCGAACCGCGACCAAAGGGGTCTTTAGTCGCGGTTCGGGAGGAGACCCGCGACCAACTATCTGGGCCCAGCGCGCTCGGTCGACAGCTGGCGGACGGGAGGGGCTTTAGTCCCGGTTGGCCTGGCCAACCGGGACTAAAGGTCCTCAGGCTGGCCCGAAGGCCTTTAGTCGCGGTTGGCCAGACCAACCGGGACTAAAGGTTAGACCTTTAGTCCCGGTTGGTCTGGCCAACCGCGACTAATGGGATTTGAGGCATTAGTACCGGTTCATGGCACGAACCGGTACTAAAGGCCTCATTTTCAAACTCTACCCCCCCCCCTGGATCGCCTTTTCAGTTTTGGAAAAAACAAAAGAAAATGATGGAAATGTCAAAAAATAAAATAAAATAAGTTTCCCATGTGATATGTGGTCTAGTTGTTGGGAAAATTAACAAATATGAATTTCGACTTTATTTGCAAAATCTCTCTGGAATTTCTTAAAATGGGCATAACTACTCGAAAAGTTACATCCGAATTTAACTGGGGGAACCCCGTTAAACATTTTCAAAATCCTCAAAAACCTAACAGAAAAAAAGATACGGGGCTTTTAAGATCTGGAGAGGCAAAAAAATTCAAAAAATTTCAAATTGTGGTCAAACTGTGGTCAAACAATGGTCAAACTAATTATTCTAGAATATTAGTGTTACTAAATAATTATTTCAGTTTTTTTAAAACTTTGGTCAAATCTGGTCAAACTGTGGTCAAACAATGGTCAAACAATGGTCAAACTAATTATTCCAGAAATATTAGTGTTACTAAATAATTATTGTTTTTTAAAACAATAGTTTCAAACTCAAACAGTGAAATGTGTCACTTCGTGCTCAAGCTAAATTCCTGAGGGTTAATAGAATTGACATCCTACTATTGTCAGGAAAACAACAAGTGCAGACTTGGAAACGAGGGAGAATAGAACCCGGAAGTTAAGCGTGCTCAGGCTGGAGTAGTGAGAGGATGGGTGACTGTCCGGGAAGTTAGATGATTTGGAATGATGAGGGGTGATTAGAGATTAGAGGATAAATTGAGCAGTGATGAGGGGTGGTGATTAGAGATTAGAGGTTAAAATAATTCAGAAATTTGAAAATAAAAAAATTCGCAAAGAAACCAGGTTTAGGGGGGCTAAAACCCTAAACCTGCGGAGGAGGCCTTTAGTCCCGGTTAGCCACGAGAACCGGGACTAAAGGTCCTCCGCCCCGACGGACCCCTGGCGCCCACGTGGACGGGCCTTTAGTCCCGGTTAGCCACGAGAACCGGGACTAAAGCCTTTAGTCGCGGTTCGTAAGAGGCGCGACTAAAGGGGGGGTCTTTAGTCGCGCATATTTAGTCCCGGTTGCACAGCCGGGACTAAAGGCCTTTGCGAACCGGGACTAAAGGCCCATTTTCTACCAGTGACTTAGCCGGCATGGGTTTAAGGGAGAGCCTCATGATTCCTGGATAGGCCCAAAAGGAACAAAATTTGTGATAGATCTGCAACGAAAGGTAGATGGCCTCACTAGGTCTTCCAATTGGTTTACTAATTGATGATTCTATCTTAAGTAGATATTTGTGTACTGTGGTGGTGCTGGGAAGATTTATGGTTTGATTGTGACTTTGGGTTTGATTTCAATACAATACATACCACTACCTTCTGAATATGCCTTTAGAAGAGGAACATTCTTGCGTGTATACTTCTTTTTTGAAGTGTTTTAGAAGATTCAGTTTGTAGTTCTATTTTTTACTACGGATTGATCTAAGTTTACCATTTATTTTTTCAGTGATAATACAAGAAGATTGGTGTCAACTGAAGTGTGTATGATACTTTTTATCCCCATGGCAATGCATCTAGGTGCCTTAGGAGTTCATATATATCAGCCAGCTAAGGTAATCTTATCATATGAAACGTTCTTTTTTCATGGACTCCAGTAACACAGTGAAGTTCCCTCAGGGCAGTTTCGCGAGCGAACCATCGTTCCCCCAGTCAGGTAGGAATGAACGAACATTTCGGTTTGCTCAAAAAACCACTCCCGGCATACGCTTCAAAATTATCATGCGAAAACAGATAAATTTGCCATGATGTTACATAAGGATTTACCATGTTCTAAGGTAAAAGTTGCCATGTTGTATAAAAAGATTGTTAAAAAATTGTCACGCTTCAGCAGAGTAATTGCCATGCATTTTCAGGGATTTGCCATGATTGCAGCATGGATAATTGCCAGCCTATTAAAATGGTGAAAATTGCCATGCTAGCTGAACGTAGTTGGGGTGCTACATTAATGGGGAAATGTGAGAATTGTCAATGCTCTAAAATAGAAATTGTCATCCCCAATGTGTTTGCTTGTATTGCCATCCTGAGCGAACCATTTAGTGTTGCCAACTCTTAGTTTGCTCACATGAGTACGTGGGAGCGAACGCTTTAGGATCCGTACGCGGGTCCTGACGTGCCTCATGGCATTCACTTGTAATCCCTAAAAATCTGACTTCATTTTTGGCGTTTGGGTTTTTAATTAGTTCTATATCAATTGATTTTATTCAAAGGTCGTTGCTTCTTTGGTAGATGGTGGATGTGCTGACAGCCTGACACCATTTCAGGTTCACGGCCAGGATGGTGGATTTGTGGTGGCCGCCGCTGGCTATGGCGGTCGCAACGATCGTGGCTGGCCATGCCATCTGCCCCAGGCGACCGCGCGAGAAGAGCTCCCACAAGGTCGTCATCTGTCGACGCGTCTGCACGTCCAAGCACATGCTCGAGAAAGTTGACAATTTGTCTGGCTACCTGTGCCGACGCCAGCTGCTCAACCAGAAGGACGTCTGCCTCAAGTGGTGCCGGAGCACACCAATCCTTCCATGCCTGTGGAATTCAGCAGGTGCTGCTCATTTTTCCCTAGTTACTTTATCTGCAGATCGATACATAATATTCTCCACATTAACAAGCTCTGTGTACTGGTACTCTTATCTATGTTGGACTAACAAAACTATTGATGCCTTTTTCTTCTCGAGTACTAAGAAATGTGCCAGGAAACAAAAATATCTCTTGATTACTTCTTGAAATATTTCTATGTATTTTTCAATCTTGTGTGCGTCAGTTTCTTCATGTTGCAATGAAAAGTTCGGCCATGCATCTAAATAGCAATGCTATCAGAGATTGTGATACCGCTTGAGTCTGTGAGATGCTTCTATGCATTCATGTCGTGATTTGCAAAGTGCCCATTCTAATTATAATGCTCTTGGAAATTATGACACTGAAAGAGATGCTTCTATTTATTACTTCGGCCATGTATAACCAATCAATTCATCACTAAAGCTTCTTCTCTATTCGAATTGAATCTGAGGAGCCTCTCAGGGAGCAACATCCTCTGCTTTTTGCTTCAATCATAAAGCTTGTGCTGTCCAAACCTGAAAAGTTCACTGAGGTATCAATGTAAACTATGAATTTCACTATTATGAGTTTCGCTGTTATACTTGAACATCGTGAGCATGGACGGATCCAGTGTGGGGGTCATTGCCCCCACAAACATTTTGCAAAACATTGTTTTACTAGTGCATGCATATATTCCATTACATTAATTTGGCGCAGCCTGAATACTTCAATATTGAAGCACAGATAAATACAAAATTTAGCTTCAACTCAACATCATAGAATTTAGACTTTAGCTCAAAGCCTAGTACACCCCATGCATCTCTACTCCCCATATATACTACAGTCCACGTCTAAGCAAATAGCGACACTTCCACACAAAAAATTGTGAAGTTGTTCCTCCGCTTCATAGGCAGAAGCGCAGAGCTATGTGTTCCTCCTCCACGTTTAAACACTCATATTCTGTCTTTGCCCCAACAACATATTTTGTCTACCTCCGCCGCTGCTGGTAGGCTAGCAGCTACTATACGTTTGATAATGGTTGCTTTCAGAAATTTATAATTTAACTGTTCAAGCCTCGTTAAGTTTAACTCTGGTTCAAAATTTCTGTTCCTAAATGATATTGGAACTTCATTGACATCTCCATGGTTTCAGATTTGATTCATGTGCAGTTGTTTGTATTCTTTTTTACAGGTGGTCAGATCTTGTTAACACAATCTGAACATTTTTGCCAACAAAATCCCAGAACGATCTTTCACCTGAATTATATGCTACTTTATGGTGTTTAACACTATATGATCTTCATTACCCAAATGATCATTATGATGCAGAAATCAAGAAGTTGCATGGCAATCTCAAACAACTCGAAGATAAGGGCCGGTACGGTGGTGGCGGCAGCGCAGGCGGTGGGCCAGGCCCAGGCGGCTCCAGTATAGGTGGGTGCTTGGTGGGCAAGGCCCCCCTAGGTTTGGCACATCCATGAAGATTTTTTCTAAGAGAGATTAGATTAGGAAAAAATGGTGTGTTTATTACTATTCTTAACTCAAGCACATCACTTGGTGGATCTAGATAGTCAACATTCAGGTTACAAAAGAGCACAATTTTACCTGCTATTGTTGCTTCCCAACATAATCTTCCCGATGCCTAACTATATACTGATATTTGGGCTCATGACAAGATTTTCATGATCCACATGTGTATTTTCTGCCAGGAAAGATCCTACTGCACATGCAACTTATTTTACCCGCCGGTTCTATATGAAACAAAGAAACAATGCACTAGATAAAATGATTGGTCTCTGAAGGAGTGTGCTTATTTTCAGTTCATCTACTGCTTCAAGTTTGCTTTACTAAATGCTACCTTCTGAATTGGCACTTGGTGATTATCCCATTTCTGAATTGGCAACAAAAGTGCAACAGAAAAAAAAGGACGTTTATGCATTTCTCTTGCTCTGTTATGAAGACCATATTGATATATAAGTTACACTATGCATGCTTTGATTCTAATTTACTATTGCACTTTTCGCTGTTTATAGTTTGATTCTATGCTGTCTACAGACCTGACGATGGAAGATATATACGCGCTTTAATGCCCTTTTTATTGGCCTTCTCATTGTTGTACAAGCTTCTTTTTCTTGAGCGTGTCTCAAGCCGCAATATTTTGAAATAACAGATTGCATTAAATAATTGTTGTACAAGCTTCTTTTTCTCGAGTGTGTCTCAGTCCATGAGTATTACCTCCTGCCTAAATTAGTTGTCTTAGATTTGTCTTAGATACGGATGTATCTAACACGTACATCCATATCGAGACTACATCTGTATCTAGACAAATTTAAGACAACTAATTAGGGACGGAGGGAGTACTATACAACTTTGGCTAGCATATACCCATAATCATACAGAACTCCATTACAAAAATACAGAACTGATAGTTCGACTTACAGACTTTATTCGACCATACACAATACTCCGCTAAGTTGCAATAAGATAACAGAAGTACAACAGCAACGCGCCAACACGCCAGTTCAATCCTAAGATACAAGTGAATACAACATGAGTCATGAGAGCCTAATTTTCTCAAGACAATGTGAACAGGTTACATGAACTGGACCGGATTCGGTAAATTTCAGTATCCAATGGCATATCGTTTACTTACAGGTTGTGACGCCTGGAGACGATGGCATGCAAATTTACACACCGTCCTCTAGATTGAAGGGGATGAGCTCAGTTTACTTGGCACTGACCGTCTCGAGCTTCAAAACAGGCTTGTTTGACCTTGAGTGCTTATCAAGTTGGCTCTGCAAGTCCTCCTGGAGTTCCATGTCACATGAACCATTGACAGAGACCTCCTTGAGGTAATAGAGATGCTCTAGCCCAGATATCCGCGACGACATCCCATCACCGCACCGAATCTTCAGCAGCTCAAGATGCGGCATTGCCAACAGTTTGAACCTGACATGTAAACTGGAGTTGCAAGCAATCTCCAGGACATGGAGCGAGACAAAAACACTAGAATCAGCTTTCTCTGGCTTGGGACAGAAACGGAGCTGGCCATCTTGAATCGGCTTGATAAGAAGACGCAGAATAACTAGATTTGGTAGATCTCCGAGGATCTCTGTATCTTCTCGCCCTAATATCATCATCTCCAAATTCAACTTTGTGAGATTGTGAAGCTGCTTGATCCATACTGGCAACTTGTCGGTAAGCCCGTACAGCTTAAGGCTCTGTAGGTTCTCCGGATGTGGGAAGATGTCATCCAAACATCCATGGTTATGCTTCTCGAGCCAAACCGTCAGGGATTCCAAATGGCCATGACCTGACACCGCAGCACAGAATTCCTGATTGTTTTTCCGGCTGATGCCGGATACTCCGAGCTTGCGCAACTGGGTAAGTTTCTTCAGTTCTTTTAGAATGGCCTTCCCTCCTGCAACTCTGACGTTAACAACACCCAACGTGTGCAAGTTGGTCAATTTACCAATCCTCATAGGTGCCACAACGCCGCAAACAAGTGGGCGTCTGCAGAGCTCAGACAACCAGGATACCATAACACAAGGTGTTGATGGCTTGTCTGCTGTGCCATCACTAATTGGTATTGTGCTGCCGGCACGGATGTACTGCAGCTTCTGTAATTTGATGATGGCGGGTGGCAGCCTGACTATTGAGGTGTGTCTGACATCTAGAGTCTGGAGCTGCCTCAGGTCACCCAATGAACTCGGCAAATGGCTAACCTTTCTGCATCCTCGTAAGGAAAGGAACTTGAGGCGAGGTAGTACCTTCCCAATCTTCTCGAGGTCATTATCTGTCAGATCTGACGTGTCCTCCAGATCAAGCACCCGAAGCAGCCTCATATTGGCAGAGATGAAGAATGATTCCCACCTTCCAAACACTGTCAAAGACCGTAGCCGTGAGAAGTCGATGCTCTCAAACACATTGATGTCCCTGTCCCAGCTGCTCCTTATTGCAAGATGCCGCCCAGTGCGTTGCGAGTTCACACTGCAACGCCCCTCCAACACAAAGACAAGGTTCTCTTCCATAGGGCGTGAGACGATGTACTCACGAACAAAACCATTGACTTGGCACAAGGCAATTCTCATTCCCTTCGATCTGTATATTTCAGTGGCTGCCTGTGATGGATCCTGGATAATGCTTAGGTCAACAAGCTTGGAGAAAAAACCCTCCCCATCCTCCTCTGCGGTATTGATGTCAGTGTCCCTTGAATAGCCTTCTGTGATCCACCTTCTCACCAAACGCCTCCTCCGAATACACTGGCCTCGAGGAAAAATTGACACATAGAATATACATGGCTTGAGGGAATCCAGGCAAGTACGAAAATATGAATGCATCCAGGTTAATAGACCCCGGAGACTATCAAACCCTGGGTTGGTTTCCAACTGGTGCATAAAGCTATCATTCAGATTCAACCACATATCCATGTTTGTTTTGGTGGCCAAGTAGCCACCAACAGCAACTATTACTTCCGGTAGTCCACCACACTTGTTCAAGATGGGCTTTGCTTGCTCCATCATGTCGGGGTCTATATCAAACCTTTCAGTCTCTGCATATACCTATTGACAATTAAGATTAAGATTTAGTTAGCATAGTCCAAGCCAGTTACCATCTGATTCAGATGTTTCAGTTGCAAAAGAAAAGCACAGAAACAGAACACATGGATTAAAAGGTCGTCAACTAAAGAGAGCAATGAAGAAGCAACTGAATCATTTCCTTGTATATGTCTTGGAAATATCTATAAAGAGAATGTTTGGTGAGATGGTTGGGACCACCTCACTGGATGTGTCAGTCCATTTGGGACATAAGCCTAGCCTAATAGTATCAAACTGGACCAAGTTCCAGAGAATCCATAGGACCGTGATCTGCATTTTCTAATTCAGAACCATTCTTGTATTCTGAAACATTAGTATTACATGCATATATGTTAAATTGACACAGAGGCCCAAAATAAAGCAAATTAGCTACTTGTTCGACAAAAGTGAAGTACTAGCTACTTAGTATAGTAGATTGTATGAATTACAGCAGAGGAGCATTTCTTTTCAGTAAAAACCTGTTTGAATAGTTCAAGGGCTTCATCAGCTTCTAGACCTTTGACGTTGAACACGGCATCATCTGGCACTGCACAATGTGTGGCAATACTTGCTTCATCAGTAACAACAATAACACAACTTTTAGAAGGTCCATTTGGTAAGGCAGCTTTTATTAAGTCCCGCTCATCCGTGGACTGCAGACCATCAATAACAACAAGACATTTATCTTCGTGCAGAAGCTTATAACACTCTTGAATCGGATCTTTGATTCCCATCATACCAAAATCGGAAGTCCCCTTGCCTTGAAGAGCTTCTGGGTCCAAATCCGAAAGTAAGCTTCGAGAGAAATCCCTTAAATTGAACGGATGGGACACATTGATCCAGCCATACTTGTTAAAGCGGTTATAATTCTGTATATCTTCATAGTACACCATTCTGACGAGAGCAGATTTCCCAACGCCAGCAATCCCCCACACTGAAATCACTTCTTTGCGGCCTTTTGCTGGCTGAAATAACATGAAAGAAAGATCTCTCTTTTCCATCTTGCGTCCAACAGGCTGAAACTTTTTCTTCCAGATATCGGCCTCTACCCTTTTTGAGTTGAGATCTTTCTTGAAGGGAAGACCCCATGTGTGCTTTAATTCATCCTCTGCTGACATTTCATTCGTAGGCATCACCAAACTGATCTCCTCGCCTTCATATCCATAGTGTTCAGAACCCTGCAAATAAGAAAGAATTAGACATTGGGAAACAAAGAGGGCCTATTGGAAGATGAAACCCCAACAGCTTACTTCATAGCTGCTCATCGCCCTATATGTTTCCTCGTCTTCGTCTCCAAGGCTTGGAGAAACCTGAACATAGACACAGAAAATTAAGTACACTCCCTTCAGTATCATTGTAATATGGTGTTGTTGATTTTAACAATGTCATCAATGTCTGAGAGATAACTTCTAATCATTGACTTGTTACAATATGAGGGTGAAGAATAATATACTCCTATAGTTTAAGGAAAATTGTATCCATTACACATATATTAATATGGTGATGTTCTCATGTTACCAACTCTAAAGCACTTCTGAAACATTGAAGTATGGTTGTGAACCAAACATCCCGTTGAGTCACCATTCATGGTGAATTCAATTAATTCAACTGAAGAAGACAGCTCAAGTTCATATTGTGCTGGCACCTCAACATGCTCATAAAGTACATCAAAAAATCAGCATTACTTTAAAGGCCCGGACTCGTATATACTCCTTTCTGGTAACACTTGTGGGCCTCCTGGCATACGATCTGTTGCTTAGGTGGGTTATTGTCTTTTCTCCTTTTATTTCAAAACTTATACAATTAACTACAAAGTGTGGATAAAATGCAGAGCAAAGATACAAAGATGTGTAACATCTACTCCTTCATTGTTATGATTTTTCAGTACGATATCATGCAGAAGAAATCAAGAGTGAAAATGTGGGTTGTGAAGCCTGTGAGCATGAAATCTTTTTGTGTAGCCCATTCACATATAGTAGAATATAGACAAAAACACTTCTAATGCAGGATTTTTTCCATAGATTAAATCCCACATATGCATGTTTACGTATCAATGGTCAAAAAGTTAGGGACATAATGAATACTCCAGTATTGACGCTACACATTCTGGAAAATATTGAGCATGGAACAAAATATGAGAACTGACTTGAGTCCTTTTTTCTTCCTAAAAGTAATTGATGATGTCTTAGGCTTACCTCCTTGAAAAAGACACAGACAGAGTGCTCATCTGAGAATTTCTTGAGCTCCGATACTCGATAAGGATGTCCAGTACACAAGCTTGCAATTTCAAACTGTTGAGTCGACACGACAATTCGGCTGCCATTCTTAATGTCTGGCAGGTATATTCTGATGATATCCCACTCTACCATGGTGGGCAGGTCTTCCAACACAATGAGGTACTTATTCTTGTTCACTCTATTGATGAAATTCTTGATGTGTCCGCCTTGCATCTCCGTCGCTGCCTCTATCTCCGTCCAAAGGGTATCCACATCTACAACATCTCCTTGTTGTCGGTGAGAATTTGTGATGAATTGACTCAACAAGCTCCAGATGAATTTATGGGGATCGAAAGGGTGCATGAGCTTTACCCAGCCACGATATGTGAAGTTTTGGCATATCTCAGGGTCTTCATAGGCCTTCCTGATGATGGATGTTGTTCCAAGATTGCCTCTTGTCCCCCACACCGAGATGATTTGGAGGTCCTCATCATTTCTGGTAATCAACTCAGCGAGATCCCATAAGCCACACTGGTTCCTTGCGTTGTCCCTTGCCTCGAGAAGCATGTCAAATGCTGCTGCGCCGCTGATGGCGGATGGCTGCTGCTGTGTGATGGCCGGCTTGTTGCCGGGGTCACTGATGAGGTTGTAGCGCATGTTCCTTTGGCTCACATCCTCGACCCTGGCCTTGAGTTGCTTCACATCAGAGACAGCCTCGTCCAGGGGCGGCACCGCTACCATGCAAGACGGAAGCAGGCGGCGCCACCAGGTCGACGACTTGTTATCCACGTGTATGACGAACTCGATGCAGTCCTCCACATCATAGGCCAGGTCACGCAGTTGCCTCACCCAGGTCCTCACCACATTGTTCTGCACCTGCTCCCTGTCGACGGCGTTAAGGAAGGACTGCATCATCTCAAACTCGCCAGTGATGGACACCAGGTCGTGCTGCACCCTCACCTTCAGCCCCGCCTCCTCCTCGATCGCCGACTTGACCTTGCTCAGCGTCCCCTCCACCACCGACTTGGTCAGGCCAAGCACAATGTCTGCCATTGCTCTCTCAAGCTCACAGGTCTGTCTTGTGTGGTGGTATCAAAGCTCGCAAGTGGTGTGGTGACTGAATGAAATGCTCCGAGTTGTGCATCGAGTCTCTCTCTGGAGATGGGATTAAAAAGGGGGATCCAGATCTACAAGATGCGATGAGATGGAGTCGACACAGAGTAATAATCTCCAGCCATTGACTTGAGTCGCTTAAATTAACCATGCGGGGAAGAGCTCTCGCGTGCCTCAGATCAACTGGACCAATTTCTAACTGAACTGGACTGGAGGCATTGCGGGCGAATCTATCACATGGGGTCACCGACGGGCTCGCCGGGTCGCACGCCGGCCGTACCTCGGGTGGATCGCCACGCGACGACTATCCTTGGCATCTGCCCTCGCCGTGACCCGCGCTCGCCCAGCCCGAGGTCGTGGCTCTGATCCAACGCTTCACGCCGGCGAAAGGAGCCCCAACAGCTCTTGCCTCGAATCAGGGCATCTCCCATTTGACCGCAGAAGCCAGCGGCATCCCCCAAATGTCCTCCCCTATTCAAGGCATTTCATCAAACAGGTTGCGTGCGCAGAGCAGGCGACCACGGAGAGCACGCGCCAGAGCTGCCGCGGCCACCGACACCGAGGAACAGCAAGCACGCGCGGGAACGGCACTGGACACCGCGTCGATGTACACTCGCGTAGCACGCACAAGAGCACAGCAAGCAGGCATGACCGTGCTCCAAGGGGCGCCGCGCGCACGAGCTCTTGGGCGACATGGCTCCTCGGGGCGGCCGTGGAAGGGAACGGCGGAGCCCCGAGCGCGGCTTCCTCCTTCCGTGGCCGCGCGCGGACCCGACGCCAGCGGCCCAGAGCGAGGCAGCCGCACACGCACGCCTGCGGACCGCGCGAGGGCAAGTTTACACGCGGAAGCCGCATATGATCCGCAACAGTCCAAAACTCAGAAGTAGAACTAGCGTGATTATTAAAGTGACAAGGATTATTGCAATTTTGGTCTTGCGGACGCCGCGGACAAGGATTATTGCAATTTTGGTCTCCTAGACGGACGCGATGCGGACGGCACGGACACTATCCGCCTGCATCCATATACTCGAATACGTACAATGTGCGTATCATTCATTGAAGGAGGAGCAGGGCTCGCCGAAGTTTCACAGTTTTACAAAAGTATTTACATGCGGATCAAATCCGGCACCATCCAAGTATCTAAAGGGACTACTCTAGCTCTGCCCATGTTATGTTATCCCCCTCGAAGCCTCGCACGTCCCCTTTGATTAGACCCGCCTTTACCCATAGTGCACCCTCATCCTTGATGTGTTGCGTAGTCCATGGTAGTGAAGGAGTCTCTCCATTGAAGACGGGGCTACTGATTGTGCGCCTGCATTCATAGACGGGGCTACTAGCCATGCGTCGTTGGAACAAGAGAAGAAAAAAGTCACTGGTAGGCCTTTAAATGGTCTTTTAGTGTCTCAACTATTGTCCTCGTGTTAGAAATACCAGCAAATACGGTCATTTTACTTGCATTAGTGAGTCATTAAGATCACTAGTATAGAATTTTGTACGTATTTGGTCAGGGGTGACACGTGGGCGTCAGTTGTTTCGACAGCGTGAACACAAAGGGTGGTGCGGATTTTGCAGAAAACCCCTATTTGAACGGTGATTGAGCCATTCGACCCTTCCCCCTCTTCTTCTCCGTTTTGCTCGAGGCGCTGCCAAAAACGAGGCGATCGCCATGCAGCTTGTCGTCGTTGGGCCTGTGGAGCAGCAGCGACATGAGTCAATTGTCGGAGGGAGACCTACCCTCATCTGGGACGTTTGGGAGAGGGTTGCGCGATGTACCGCTTGCTCCGGAACGACGGCTGGATGGAGCTTCACTGCCCCTCTTTTCTATTCATTCCCGCCGATTAACCGCGTGAGAACAACGGAGGGCGTGCAGCATTGGTCGAGATGATGATGATGATGGGGCCGCCTTGCCGCTGATCATTTGCACAGTATAGGCATGAAATTGGAGGTTTAGTAGGGTTTTAGGACTGACTGATTTCAAAAATTGCCACAGATCATTTGCACGGGATTTACTATCTGGAATCCATGTGTTTGTTGTGCTGCTATTTGGTGATCATATGCTGCTCAAGTTAGGTAAGAAAATAGGTGGCTTCAGAGATGGTTGACTAGAGTTGCATGCTTTAGTTAGAACATGATGTTGTTTGTGTTGGATATGCACATGTTTGTAGTGAAGTCGCATGCTTTAGATCCTCTAGTTGTCCTATTTGAAAATCGTGTTTGTATACATGTTGTTGTTTGTGTTGAATGTTGTATGCGAAATTGCATGTTTTTTATACATGATGATTAAAGTTGGATATGCACAAATGTGTATTAAAGTTGTATGCTTTAGATCATCTCGGTATGCACCAATGTTTAGTTTGAAACTTGTTTGTATTTTGCTGCTTAGTCTGAAATTTATCTGAATTTTGCTACTAAGTCTGAAACTTGTCATGCTTTGCATAGCCAAAAATTGATGTATTTCATATTGTCTTAGTAAGGGTTCCCGTCTCCAGATCCGGTGGTTGACTTTGGCAGTGAGATGTAAACTATGGACGACAACTTGCCGCAGAAGAATCGTTGTACAGCAGAGGCGGGCACACGTGGCATGTAGTTGTTGGGATCCAAAAAAAAGTGGCGGCGACAACAGTTGAGTGATTTCGATGATGGTAATACTCGAGCACCTGGTCTCGAGCTCCGGGGTGAAAGCCTAGGTCTAATCTGAGCTAGTTATACTTGGCAATGGTGATATTTTTACGTCGTTACCTTGTTCAAGGTTGCTCGGATTTTCGCAAACTGGGTCTTCATGGTGAAAAACTAGAAACTGACATTGGGAGGTTGGATGTGATGACGACGACGCTTAAGCATTGCTACCTTTGTGACAGTGTTGCTGTTGAAGAACCCCGCGTCCATGTAGTGTCGTGAGATGGTTGGTGCGGATATGGTCATTGTTGTAGTTTGCCGATTATGGATGTGATCGCTTTGGAGGTTTTTTTTCCTACACATAACTTCAAGATTATATGACTTTGCTATTTACCGGGGTATCTTTGTGTGTGTGCGTTGGTGTTGGTTGTGTGCATCCTAACTATACAAAAGTCAGGCGTGTGCTCATTTTTTCGACAAAGGGTGGATTTTATTAACTTAAAATGAAGCATCAAGTGGGTGCGACCACAATGAGCACACACCCGGCCTCTGCATAGTTAGGATGCACACGGCCACTATGAACACGCACAGACACACATACACAAACACAAAATGCCAGCAAATAGCAAAGTCCTATATGACCAAAGCTATGCCTAAGTAAGAAAAAGGAAAAAAATCCCAAAGCGATCGAATCCGCAGTTGACAAAGTACAACTATGACCATATTCGCCCCAACCATCTCATGATACCACAAAGACAATAGACAATGAGGTTCTTCAATGGTAAAGCTTCAAGAAGGAAGCGTCACTCAAGCACTCAAGCGTCGTCGTCACAGGATCCAACCACCAAAGATCAGATTCTAGGTTTTCACCCTGAAGAACCAGTCCAAGCATATCCAAGCAATGCCTCCAACAAGAGAACAACGCAAAACTATCGCCATTACCAGGTTAACCAACTCGGGCTAGACCTAGGTTTTTACCCCGGTGCTCATCAAAGCCAATAATGTGCTGTCGGTGCCACATTTCCACAATCTTAGCAAGTACATGCACTTGGCTACCACCGTTGCACCATCGTATCCTCTGCGTCAAGCCGCATTTGTTGATTGCACCTCACCACTGAAGGCAACCACTGGATCTAAAGGAAGTAATCCTCACAAAGACCTTTTCGATAGCAACCATAATCCCCTTGCAAGGCCATAACCGCATGTCGGAGAGGTCACCGTATGGATTAATAACGATAGTTGTCGCCCACCAGGCAGCTGGTCGCACGCTGTGACGCCCTCGATTCAATCGTACACTAATCATACACGCAAATGTGTACGACCAAGATCAGGGACTCACGGGAAGATATCACAACACAACTCTAGACACAAATTAAAATAAAACAAGCTTTATATTACAAGCCAGGGACCTCAAGGCTCGAATACATAGCTCGATACACAAGCGTCAGCGGAAGCAACAATATCTGAGTACAGACATAAGTTAATCAAGGATGCCTTAAGAAGGCTAGCACAAAAGCAACACGATCGAAGAGGCAAGGCCTCCTGCCTGGGAGCCTCCTAACTACTCCTGGTCGTCGGCGGCCTCCACGTAGTAGTAGGCACCCTCAGTGTAGTAGCAGTCATTGTCGAAGGTGGCGTCTGGATCCTGGGCTCCACCATCTGGTTGCATCATCCGGGAAGAATGGAAAGAGGTGGAAAAAGGGGACCAAAGCAACCGTGAGTACTCATCCAAAGTACTCGCAAGCAAGGATCTACACTACATACGCATCGATATCAATGAAATGAGATGTATCTGTGGACTGAACTGCAGAATGCCAGAAGAGAAGGGGGAAAGCCTAGCCTATCGAAGACTAGCATCTTCAAGCGTCTTGCAGCACCAGAAGAGATAAGAGTAGCATAAAGTAAAGTAGTAGTAGTATTATCAACCTCGGCCAGAAATCCTTTCTCGACTCCCTGCGAGAAAGCAATCCCAGAGCCATACTATCCAGTTATCACCTCAAGTATCCAGTTCTAGTTGTATCGATCGGGATACAACTCCAAGTGTCCGTTACCGTAGGACAGGCTATCGATAGATGTTTTCTTCCCTGCAGGGGTGCACCAACTTACCCACCATGCTCGATTAACTCCGGCCGGACACACTTTCCTGGGTCATGCCCGGCCTCGGCCAAACAATACGCCGCAACCCGACCTAGGCTTAATAAAGAGGTCAGCACGCCGGACTAAACCTATGCCCCCAGAGGTCATGGGCCATCGCCCCGGGATCTCCTGCACGTTACGAACGCGGCCGGTGAGCAGACCTAGCTACCTCCTTAAAAAAGGCAGGTGCTTACGCAGTCCAACCCGGCGCGCGCCGCTCAGTCACTGACGTCTATTAAGCTTCGGCTGATGCATACGACGCATAACGCCCATACTATGCCCACGTGATGGTTAGTGCTATCAGGCCAGAGGCCCCTCGGATCAAATATCCAAATCGTAGTGGATTAGGAGCACGCGGTAACGAGCAGAGACTCGCGATCGATGTGACCCTGTCGCCCCGTCTCAAGGACTTGCGGCAAGGGCTAAGAATGCCCGGCCACGCCTCGTAAGTATCTCGCGGGCACCTTCCAGGTCAACCCGACTCCACATCACTCGCGGGTACCCCTCAGGGTCGACCCGCCTTTCCCAGTAACAGTTGTGAAGTCCAAGTATCCGTGTGTCCAAACATCAAGGGGAAAACCCGAGGAATCACCCCCGGTGAATTCCACTCGATGTAATCATCAAGGTGAACGTAAGAGGAACCACCCCCGAGGTTCACACTTGATGGGTTGCACGACAGAGTCGTATCGGAAGTGGTTAAGGAGGAAATCACCCTCGATGACCACGACCAAATAGCTACACTATAGAATCTCATCAGGAGTGATGTATGAGGTTCCACCCTCGGCACTCGACGGTAACTCTGCAGAGTCGAGCAACAAAAGGGGCGTGATGTGATGTGAGGTGTCGGGCTCTGGTCGTCGATCACGTTGATCGAGTCGTCGATGATGAAGCAGGGCCAACAAGGACAAGGTGGGGGTCACTGATGGATCACTAACCAACCTATACTAAGCAGTTTAGGATAAGCAGGTAGGTATCAATAAGCAGGTTACAAAAGCAGGCTATGCATCAGAATAGGAGCAATCAATTACATTAGCAAAATCTAATGCAAGCATGAGAGAATGGAATGGGCGATATCGGGATGATCAAAGGGGGGGCCTTGCCTGGAAGCTCTGCAGAAAAGGAAGAAGTGTCGTTGTCGACGTAGTCGATCACAGGGGCGACATCGGTCTCGGGGTCTACCGGAGAGAAGAGGGGGAAGAAACAATAAATATAAAACAAACAAAGCATCACAAAGCATAACATGGCAATATATTGTGCCGGGTGTGACCTAACGTAAGGCTACACGATATAGGTGAAGGGGGAATTCAACCGGGATTGTTTTCCCGGTTCCGGACCTGTGTCAGACAGATGACCGGAGGGGGAGTGTTCCATGTTCAAATAGTTAGAGGCATCTGACAGGTAAACGGACCGTGTATTCGGATTCGTCTCGTCATTCTGAGCAACTTTCATGTATAAAACTTTTTCATCCGAGTTACAGATTATTTTATATGAATTTCTGAAGTTTATGCAATATCCTAGATTTATTATTAAACTAAAATAGGGTTATTGCACCAGCATGACATCATCAGTCAGCTGAGTTGACCATGGTCAACCCTGACGTGTGGGGCCGGTCAGTGCCCAGTCAGCAGTACAGTCAGCGTTGACTGGGTCAATGTTAACCGGTCAACAGGGTCAATGGGCCCATCTGTCAGTGTCACATATTTTAAAAGGGGTGTTTAAATTAAGCTAACTAGGGGTGGGCCCCCACTATCATAGAGTCCTCTGACTAACTAATTAGCTAATTAGTTAATTAGGCAAAATTAATTAAGTTAATTAACTATTTAATTAATTATTAATATTGTTTTTGTTTTTCAGGGCGTGGGCCCGCGTGGTCAATGGCCCATGGCCTAAGCGGGTCCTGGGCGAAGCGAGGCGGGCGCAGCCACGGGCGCCCGGCGGGGTGAGCCCGGGCGCTGGCCGTGGCGATGCGCCGGCACGGCGAGCGGCCATGGCCGGCGCGGGAGGGGGGACGGCGGAGCGGGTAGAGCCGGCGAGGTCCTGGCAGAGCGGCGCGGCCGAGCGCAGCGGTGGCGGAGCAGCGCAGCAGCAACAGCAGAAGGCAGGGGAGGAGCGACGCGGGGGGAGGAGCAGCGAGCGCGTGTGGGCGGCTGGAGCGGGCGGCGGGAAGGGCACGACGGGAAGGTGGCCAGCCGGCGATGCGAGCGAGGCAGGAGGGGACGGACACGGGTGGATGTCGAGGCGCGGGCAGCAGTTGCGCTAGCGGCGTCCAGCGGCGACGCAGGTAGCAGAAGTAGCAGGCAGAGCAACGAGGGCAGCGGTTGGCAGGACCGCGCGCGGGCGGGCACGCGCGAGGCGGCCAGGGGCATGGTCGAGGCGAGAACGAGCGGCGAGCGCGACTGGGCGGGGCAGCAGGCACACAAGGCCGCGGCGGTCGTACGTACGGAGCAGATGGGGGGCCGAACCAATGGCTCGCGCGGTCGCGGACTACGGCGGGACACAGAGAGGAGGGGAAGGAGGGGGTTAGCTCACATCGGAGCACATGGAGGCTCAGCGACAACTTAGGAGCAGCAGGGGGCGACGAAACCGACTCGGCGGAGCTCGGTGGTTGGAGGTTGAAGACGACCTCGTCCTCGGCGTTGCGGTGGCGCTGAGCTCGAACGGGGCGAGGTAGTCGACGTAGGCGAGGAAGAGGGAGCTCCGGGACGCATCGTGCGGGACGGGGAGCGACAGTCGTCGCGGCGGACGACGGCGGCTGGTCACGGCGTCGGGCGCGAGGCGGATTCCCCGATCCAGATCGAGAAAAAGGGAGGAGTGACATGGGGTAGCTAGGGTTTGGGTGCCGGGGAGGGGCGCCAGCCATATGTAGGCAGGGGCGCGGTGGATGGGCGACATCTGGCCGACGCCAAGGCCGATGCCCTCCATGCCCCCCTCGTGAACAGGAGGAGGAGGGAGGGGTAGGTGGGCCGGCCTGGCCTGTTGGCTGGGCCAAGGTCCAGGGTGAGGGGGAAAGGCTTTGCTCTTTTGTTTCTATTTTGGTTTCTCCTTTTTCTTTTCTATATCTAATTAGCTACTGATTTGTATTTAATTGAGTGACCAAATGAATTTAGTGAAAGTTAAACTTAACATATAATTCAGACACAACATTGTAGTGTTGCATAAAAAGTTTCAGAGCCAAAGGACTTGTTCAAGAATTTTTGGAAAATTGAATAAGCCAATTAATATGTTGATGGACCACTATGTAAATTTCCAGGGGCACTTGGGAACCCAAAAGAGGTTGGTTCCAACATGACAAATATCCAAGGACTATTTGCCACACTTTGAACATTTTAGTTTTGACATTTTGAAAACTTTAAACTTTGACTTTAATTTAAATTTGAATTTGGACCGGATTCGAACCAACGCAAGTTTAACAACAGTAATCATAATGACATGGCATCATTAGCAGGGAATTACTGTAGCTTAATTATCCGGGCGTCACACACGCCTCAAGGCGCTGCTAGCAGGCAGGTTGCCACGGGCAGGCCGGCCAGATGCCAAACCATGCCGGGCCCCCAACCCCCTGGCTGGATCAAGGTTCAGGGCCAAGCCAACCTGGCCATCAACCCCTCGGCAAAGAACAGCGAATTCCCCAGCAAGATCATCGATGGGGAGGACCGGATGTGGCCACCTTCCATCAGATCTGCGGAGGAGACACCTAGGCCGAAGCCGAGAAGACGATCGACGAGTGACGATGAGCAACAAATCAGCGGGTGTGCAGGACGACGTGGGAGATGCAGGCTATGAGGTCCTCGCCCAAGGAGCACCGGGTGCTGCACCTAGGAGCCCCTGTCGTTGCCGTCAGTCGGGCGGGCTTCGCCCACCGGTGTCCTCCGACGGTGGCGCGAGGGGAGATTAGGATAGAGGAAAGCGGCGCTAGGGTTTGCGGGTCGCCTTCTGGCGGTTCGTCATGCAATTTTGCAGAAAACCCCCTACATTTTCTGTGAATTATCCCACAATACACACTTAAGTCACAGCCGAACCGTTCTTTTACATTTTTTCGAAACCCCTCTGACTTTTTAGGTAATTCATCCGCGGATCATATTTAAGCCAAACAAATAATTTTCTAAACTATTCATATCTTTTAAAATGTAACCCCGATTTAACATATTATATATGAAATTTGATTAGAAAAATGTGCTGAATATGATGTTATGTTTACCAGTTCGTACCGCCGGTGATTCAGATTGCAAATAACATCGATAATCACACATGCACACCTCTGAAAAACCTCACAGGGGGAAAATAACAGATTTCTCACACACACACAGAGAGAGAGAGGAAGGGGGAGGGGGAGGGAGACGCCTTAGGATTAACCAAATTCAAACACGTTTTGGTTTGTGTGAACACTGAGACCACCGCCGGTGAGGGTGAGAAGGAGGATAAGCGGCAACACAAATGTGATGCATCGCAAAAATAAAGGACGTGAACCTATTGTGGTCTTGAGTGATAGTTATTGGGTTAAGAGTGTGTGTTATTTTTTCTCCCGTTGTAACACATGAGATCTTTTTCATAGATTAAATCACACATATGCATGCTTACGTATCAATGGCCAAAAGTTAGGGGCGTAATGAATAATCAAATTGACGTTATACACTCTGCAAAATATTGAGCATGGAAAAAATATGGGAACTGACTTGAGTCCTTTTTTCTTTCTAAAGTAATTGATGATGTCTTAGGCTTACCTCCTTGAAAAAGACACAGACAGAGTACTCATCCGAGAATTTCTAGAGCTCGGATACTCGATAAGGATGTCCAGTACACAAGCTTGCAATTTCAAATTGTTGGACACGATAATTAGGCTGCCATTCATAATGTCCGGCAGGTATATTCTACCATGGTGGGCAGGTCTTCCAACAGAATGAGGTACTTATTCTTGTTTCACTCTATTGATGAAATTCTTGACGTGTCTGCCCTGCATCTCCGTCGCTGCCTCTATCTCCGTCCAAAGGGCATCCACATCTACAACATCACCTTGTTGTCGGTGAGACTTTGTGATGAACTGACTCAACAAGCTCCTGATGGATTTATGGGGATCGAAAGGGTGCATGAGCTTTACCCAGCCACGATATGTGAAGTTTTGGCATATCTCAGGGTCTTCACAGGCCTTCCTGATGATGGATGTTGTTCCAAGATTGCCTCTTGTCCCCCACACCGAGATGATTCGGAGGTCATCGTCGTTTAAACTATAGCAAAAATCTGACCACCGAGAGAACTTGAGAAAAAGACAGGTAGAGCTCAAAAAATAAATACTCCGATGCAAAATTGAAATTCATCACGTCAAACAGATACTCCGATGGCCTAATCTAACCGTTCCTCTCTATGAGTACATAAATAGACAAACCACAAAAATAATATGAGACCTGAAGACTTAGATGTAGATTTTGAAGAAAAAGCACTCAACAACAACTAGTGCGGTCATTTCACTCTTGCCAATTGAATAAATATCATCATGGCCACAGATTGTGCCAAACTTTTCTTCTCCTGGTAATTACAACCATGTAGTAAGGACGAAGAAACTTCATAAAACCTGAAGAAGCAAACAAGTGGTAAATGTTATAATTTGAACAGCTTAAACGATTTGATTGACATACTCGATGAATCTCAGTCCATGTTGAATACCAACTAGTCAATAGCATTTTGTGACAAATTTCAGCCCAACTGTCAGTCAACCTATTTCCCTCGTGAATCCGCCAAAGTAGTAGTTCTTGACATTCATTCTCCGTGTAACTATCATGGAGTAGCAAAAAGAAGGAAGTAGAGTAAGGGTGACGACCTGATTACTCCTCCCGTCGGAAAAAATCGATCTTTGCCAAGGGAGTACGGGACGAGTAGTCGAATTCTGGTTGCTGGGGCGCACCACTGTGACCCCAACCATAGGGCTACTGCTCCGTTCTCGGCTCATGCCCTTCAATCGACTAATAATATTGTGAGTCTGTTGCGTATTTCTGTCCTCTTTTTTTTTAGGGGTATTTGTCCTCGCTTTCTGTTCGGCCACCTAACAGCTTTTTTTAGACACGCGTAATTACAACCGCAAGTATTGCTAGCCCGGCACAACACACAAATTTGCTCCTCCACAATCAGATGCGTCTAAACTAAATACTTAAATCCATATTAGCTCATGCAACGGTGTACGTAGCTAACACATGTCATCGGATTACCAAAAATTGACATGCTCTAGTAACTGCGAACGAAACGATGACCAGAGAAGTTCATCCACGGTCGAACTTGCCCTTGCCTTTGCCCTTCTTGTCGTCATTGCGGCAGTAGCGATCAAAGACGTAGAACGGATTGAGGTGGATCCGCTCACAGCCAGAGCTGTCTGATCCGCCGTCGTCCTTGTCTTTCTCCTCCTTGGGAGGGCGGCCATGGCTCAGACCGCTCGGCTTTTGTCTTTTGCCATCGCCTTGACCATCCTCTTCCATAGCTTCTCGGCTATGCGGGCACGGAGGGATTCCTCCGATGCCGCCTCGCGGGATGCCGAAGCTTCCTCCGCATCGTGAGCTGTCGTCCGCCTCCGCTTGAAACCGCACCTGAAGCCTCGCGCGGTGGGCACGCCACCCCTTCTGTTCGGATTCGCGTCTGGTCATGGAGGCGCAAATGGCCTCTGTTTCTGCGCCCGCCGTTGCGGGGACGGGGTGCCACGTAAAAGATTCTGACGGTATGGTGGGGTTTCGCCATGCGGCCGTGGTGATCACTGTTGGCGACGTGTGAGACATCCTTCGGCTCCGGATCTGGCCGCCAGTTGTGCAACGGATTTCAGCCGGCTCGCTGAAGACAGCGGGAGGGCGCACTCCCACTGGGAGTGTCGAAGAGCAGCGCAAACGACTATCTGCTCCTCGGGGCTACAAGGGATGAGCTACTAGTTCTCGGATCCGGACATGTCGGAGTCGGATCTAGGTGCCGCCATGGAGGAGAACGCGGGAGCTGGCCAGAGAGGAGCTTGGTAGTGTGGGAGGGGAGGAGAGGGGAGTGGAGTGGAATGCAGCTATGATTTTGACTAGAGTGCAGATAAGGGTCAAATTTATGTGGAGTCGGGTGGACCAGAGTGGGCCGAATCCGACATGACGGGCGCGTCCGGGCATCCCCATATGTGTCCCATATTTGGGCTGGATATGGGAAGTATCAGTTAGTCTGGGCGTTTGCCGAAAATAGGGCGTCCGGTTGGGTGACACTTTTTCGTCCAGACACTGACAGGACAGCCCGTTCCGGTAGTTTGGGGTTGATCGGCATTACGGGCTTAATTTATTTTGGATGATTTTTTTTATCAAGTTCTTGTTGCGTGGAGGATGTTTTGAACTTCCAGTCCTTTCTAGGGAAGAATCTTTTGCTTTTAGTTTCAGATTTCTAGCGTCGTTGATCGATGACGACGATTGCTTGCTTTCTTTTTCTGACCAATTAACTTTAACTAATTTCTTCTTCTTGGCAAATATCTTAATTTCAGGCTAGTTAGATTATGGGTGTTTGTGTAATATAACTATACGACATGTTCTTCAAGCAACGCCCACAAACAACATGGGTAGTTGGGTATATCAAGCAAAACCTGTAATATGCATACCGACGAAACCAAACACTATCTCTACTTTGTTCTTCCAGTCTTCTCTCAGACTGTGCCACAAGAGTCATCTTTTTTTAGGTATCCATGAGAGTCACCCACGTGCGCTCAATTGCATTGCTCTGACAAGTTCGTGCTATGCAAACCCAACAGTGAATACAGGCAACCAAACGGATCAAATTCTTCCCACACGGCCCCGGTTGAGGTGTATGCGGGCAACCAAACACGTCCTAGATGCACCACCGGGACAGGGGCTAAGCAGGGAGAACCTTATTCCATCTTCATAGAGTCGTCGTCTCGTCTTTCCGAGCAGGATACAAACCCTAATAAAACTCAAAGAAATATCTAAAAACGGAGCCCTCCCACCGACAAAAACCGGGATCCACCACGCTTCCATGACCCTAGGGCCACCGCCCACCGGAGACGAGGCGGACCGACAGCGGTGCCGGCGGGAGGCACGAAAACTCTAGTCTTCTTTTCTTGGAGAAGAGGAGGCGGCGGCTGCGCACTACACATCCGAACAATTCAAGAGGGTAATCTGAATCGAAATCAAATCAAAGGTTTTTAGTTGTAAAGAAAACCCTAAAACAAGTACATGGGGGATGGGGCACTGTGGCTTCTCTCTTGTTTCTTTTAGGAAAAAGGTAAGTACTCCAAGCTTTCGGTTGAAGGCATCCCCACCTGTCTTCATCCTTGTGCTCACGGAAAGTTACTAAAGAGTGAGTATGTTTGTAGGCAATGGCGGATCCAACCCAATTCGCCAGGGTAGGCCAATAGTGAATTGTTCATAAAAAAATATTTTTAAAAATATTTATTTAAGTTTTTTCTATGATATAAAGTTATTGGAAAAATCCCAGGATGGCCTGCCCACTAAAATTGTTTTTTACTATTTATTATTTAACTTTTTTCTACGATATAAAGTTACTGGAAAAATCCCAGGGTGGCCAGCCAACTCTGTCCACCCACTACCTTCGCCATTGTTCGTAGGACACGACGTTTTGGCTCCCATGAGCATGCAGCACTGACTAGGACAAAATCAGAGTCAATCACATCAAAATCCGGTTACATGAGAAGGTGGATTGCAAAATAAACAGTTCTCACAATTCAGAAGGGTTATCTAAATCAAGTCAAACCTTTTAGTTGTAAAGTGAACCCCTAAAACAAGTATGAGCGATACTGTGGACTTGTCTCTTGTTTTTTTTTCAGAAAAAAGGTAATTTCTCCGAGCTTTCGGCACAAGACATTACACGTGTCTTCTCCCTCGTGCTCACAGAAAATTACTAAAGAGTATTTATATTCGTAGGACACGGAGTTTTGGCTCCAAGGTGAAAATGCTTCTAGGATGAATGGTAAATTTGAAACAAATTAAAAAATTATGTTTTGTTGTACATTTGGCAACTTTAGCTAGTGTTTGGTCAGAAGAATTGCTAAAAACCAGAGCCCATCCAATCAGCTGCCAATTTTTCAGAGTTGCCGAATTTTGGCTGCAAACCAAGCAGGCTGTTGGTGCACAGCAAAGAAAATGACTGCTGTGACTAAAGATGGTGTAAGCATCTGAAAAGGACACGGCTTAAAGGTTAAATCATTTGAATAACTATATGATAAAAAAAACATATCAACCCCACGATGTTAAGAAGGATTGTAGCCTTCTCGAACATTCCAAACATCACCAAGAGTTGATAACAAAGCACACTTGCACTTCACAGACTTGGCTAATTTTCATTCATACATCCTGAACATCACCAAGAGTTCATAACCAGATATAGATACCCAAAAAATTAATATCAATGCTCCTTGGCATCTCTGAGATGCAAATACAGATACACTTCAGACCTCCCCATATGATCCATCCATCGTGTTCAGGACTTGTAGTCGCTACGACATCCCAAAGGAGGCATCCTGTTGATTAATAAGGCCACACATGAGATCCCAGTGTGCAAAGAATAAGCACATTAGTTCAGGGATGGTAGAGACAGCAAAACACTTTTCTAAATTAGTACAGATCTGAAATCGCATCGAACAGTGAATTTCTTTGCAGTATGCAAATGAATCTAGAATTAGTTGCTTTGGCTTCATTCCTGCTGATAACCACATTACTCGTGTATATATGTGATTATTCTAGAATTAGTTGCTTTGGCTTCATTCCTTTGCATTATGCAAATGAATCTAGAATTAGTTGCTTTGGCTTCATTCCTGCTGATAACCACATTACTCGTGTATATACTCCCTCCGTCCCAAAATAAGTGTCTCAACTTATTTTGGGACGGAAGGAATATGTGATTAGGAAAAAAAGAATAATCAGCATAAGCTCTTATAAACCAGTGCTACTCAGCTGCGGTCCCAGTTTATAAAAAAAAGTAAGTTACTTACTTCAGTGGTAGTAGAGACAGTAACAAATTTTATTTTATTTTAAATCACATCAAACAGTAAATCCCTTCGCAATACACAAACGAATCTAGACTTAGTTTACATTACTGGTATATAAGTGATTAGGAGAAATGAATAATCAGCAGAAACTCTTACGAGCATTTTTTAGCTATTAATACTCCAAAAACTTAGTCTGACTGGCAACAGAAATAAAATTACTACATGATCAAAATGGCAAGCTGGCTACTGTACCAAACAAAAAGCGGAATCAGTTTAAAAAATTGGAAGTGAAATGTAATAATCTGTTCAAAAGCAGAAGTTCAGTTCAGAAGCTACCTGCAAGTGTTCAAACTTCATAATGTTCAGAACAGAGAAAACAGACGAGCATGCAAGCTTTGTGCTACCACTCAATTTGAAGGTCTGCAATCTTGCTTACTTAATGTTCAGATTATTGTAACTTTTGCATCTAAAAAGTGCTTAACTATGTAAACCGTGTACTGTAAATAAAACATGGGTGCTGCCTCTTCGGTATAAAGGGCAGCGCAGAGGATGGATGGGCGGCTATTTATTGAAAACCAATTTTATAATTTCTTTACTTTCCCTGTAAATTCTCTATCTGTATATCAGTTTGCAAGTCAGCTGTCTTTGGTCCTCTATTGCAGTTCAGTTTCTTTACTTTCCCTGTAAAGTCGCTGTCTGTATATCAGCTTGCAAGTCAGCTGTCTTTGGGGATTCCATCGGCAGTCCCCTAGGTCCTGACATCATCCCCTACTGCTGTGTCTCAGGTGATCAATTTTTTTCATATATCAGATATTTTGGCATGCATACTATGATAGATCTGCAAGGAAAGGTAGATAGCCTCACTAGGTTTCCCACTTGGTTTACTAATTGATGATTCTATCTTAAGTAGTTGATATTTGCATACTGTGGTGGTACTAGGAAAATTTATGGTTGATAGTGACTTTGAGTCTGGAAACAGCCTCTTGTAGAAATGCAGGGAAAGGCTGCGTACAATAGACCCAAAGTGGTCGGACCCTGCATAAGCGGGAGCTACGTGCACCGGGCTGCCCTTTTTTTTAATAGTGTCTTTGAGTTTGATTTCAATGTAGTGGCTACGGCATCGCAAAGGAGGCAGCCTGTTGACCAATCAGATCATGCATGAGATCCCAGTTTGCAAAAAATAAGCACATTAGTTCAGGGATGGTAGAGGCAGTAAAACATTTTTCTAAAGTAGTACAGTTCTCAGATTGCATCGAACAGTGAATTCCTTTGCAGTATGCAAATGAATCTATACTTAGTTGCTGGCTTCATTCATGCTGATAACCACACTACTGGTGTATAATTGATTAGGAGAAATGAATAATCAGCAGAAGCTCTTACAAACATTTAGCTATTAACAGTCCAAACTCAGTATGACTGACAACAGAGAGAAAGGTACTACTAGATAATCAAAATGGCAAGTTGGCAACTGTACTAACAAAAATGCAGAACCTATTGTCTATATAAAAAAAAAAGAAGTGAAATGTAACAACTGAACATGTTCAGAAATGCACTGAGTGATATAGATCTTAAGACAATGCTCGATATTGTAACATCATTGCGATTGAAGGGAATAAATAGACGGCCCTACTGCTAGAGTTAGTATCAATGGTGTCCTTTAGGCATGAATATGCCAAACAAGAAACAAAGAAAAAATGAAAGGAAAAATAAAACACAACCAAACATTTGACAAAGGCTAACAAAATGTAGAAAGTGCAGTTTACTCGTATTGCAGAATAAAAATGGCCCATTCTTTCTCATCTTCAGAATATCGAGGCTAAAAAGTTCATCTGATGGCCAGAAAAGGAAAACAACATGATACCTTGTCTACATTTCATCAAGCGCCTTCAACCTGAAGACACGCCTTGTCGCGTACCAAAGAACGGGGCCAAGGCATAATGTAGGGATGGACATGGCTGTCATAGTTCCTCTGAAAGAGCATGTCCAGGGCGTTTTCCTCCAGGTCTATGGATAGGAACCAGCAAGGAAGATTGGCATCTTCGAAGGTCTCATGGGTAGAGAAGTAGACAACCCCATCGACAACGCTCACAACCTTGAGCTGGCCGTGTTCCTCCAGTGTTCCCCCGGTGTCCTCAACAATATCGTCCAACTGAAACCGCTGGCCTCTCACCCACACCTCGACGCCGTCATCGCGAATGTTCCGGAGCCAGACATAAAGGTTGAATTGGATCGCGACGACGACGCAGAGCACCCCATCCCTGGTCTTGCCAACCCTGAACATGCTGGTCTCCTTTCAAGTAGTCCGGGAGATCTACCCGAGAGAAGTGCAGCGTGGTGGTGTCGAGCACGAGCATGGCGGCCTCGTCCGAGTACACCCAGTAGACGAACCCATCCACGATCCTGCCGGCGGTGAGCCAGTGCTCGCGCTCGCCGGACTCCGGGATGGTCCTCAGGGCTTCGGAATAGGGGAGGACCCGCCACGCCCTGGCGTCCGAGTCCGAGGAGAAGACCGCCGCGCGCGCCCGCGAGTCGTCGTGGCAGGCGTAGATCACGCGGAACGCCCCGTGGTCGCGGCACTCCTCGGGGGCGTGGACGTGGTAGTCGAGGCCGTTGTAGTGGCCCTGGAAGCCCTCGTAGAACTCGTCCGGCAGCGGCGGGAGGAGATCCAGGGCCAGCGTGAGCGGGTTGTACGCGAGGGCCTCCCGCGTGTAGATGTGCTCCAGGACCAGGTACCCGTCGTGGCAGTCGCTGATGACCCAGCCGGGGCGCGCGTCGTCGTCGTCGTCGGGGAGGCCGGTGAGGAAGAAGTCCCCGCGCCGGACGGCGGCCCGCCGGTCCGGGTCGTCCCGGCGGCGGAGGGCCGCGAAGGCGGGGATGGCCGGGCCGTCGGGGTCGAAGAAGATGCCCAGGAGCGGCTGCGCGTGCAGCTCGCGGAAGCGGCGCCGGAAGGCGGGGGACGAGCGCACGGCGTCGAGGAAGGTGCGGCAGGCGAAGGCCGCGCGCACGAGGCTCGGCAGGGACGGGAGCAGGAGGAATATCTCGCGGAGGAGGTCGCCGCCGAGGCCGATTAAGGTCGTAGCAGCGGGTTCCGCCGCCGGCGGACTTGGTGGCTGCTCGGAGGCCATGGGAAACCGCCGCCGCTACGATGTCAATGGAGATTTGGGGATGGTACCTCGCCCGTGGCGGGTGAGAGATGCAACACTGGATATGGGCCATGGGCCAACCGGCCTAGTGAACTACTGCTCATCAGGGAAAATATCCAGTGCTACCAACCCAGAAGCCCATATCACGGTAGCACCTAAGGTTTGGTAGCACCAGATACTCTCTCCTGCTCATCAAGCTGAGTGAGCTAGCAGTCAAAAGAAGAAGAATGTCCCTTGTGCCTAACCCACCACAGCGAGTTTATGAGCTCATCGATGCCACCACAACACAATGGAACGAAGGGCTGGTTCGCAACGTGTTTACCCTTTTTGATGCAAATGAGATTCTGAAAATACCAGTGTGTACGCGGAAACTACCAGATGTTTGGGCTTGGCATGAAGATGACAGAGCCATTTTCACTGTCCGCTCGGCGTACCGGATGATCTTGAGGACGAAGCTGAGCAGAGAAAGTTGGTGGAATGAGTCCGAGGGCTCATCCACGGGGCAGGAGAGCAAGGTTCGGAGCGCGTTATGGCATATTCAGGTCCCATCAAAGCTCCGTATGTTTCTCTGGCGACTAGCGAGGCACTCGATGCCAAGCGGGGAAGTTCTTCACCACCGCCATATGGCAGATACTGATTCATGTTGCTTGTGTGGAGCTCGGGACACTTGGCGACATGCTCTTCTTACATGTGCGTTGTCCAGGAGTGTATGGGCCCTTGCGCCCGAGGAGTTGGTCGAGAAGATCATTACACACCAGGAAGAAAGTGCAAAGGACTGGCTCTTCGCATTGCATGAAATGTTAGGTGCTCAAGATTTTATTTGAGTTGTCATAACTGCATGGGCAATATGGGGAGCAAGGAGGAAGGCAATTCACAAGGATATTTTTCAGTCTCCACATGCGACCGACGCTTTTATCAATAACTACCTGTCAGAGATGGAGATAGTTAACAAGAGAGGACAGAAGCAGTCGACACATAGGACACCTCGCACGTCGTCTTGGGTGCCGCCAGTCCAAGGTAGTGTTAAGATCAGTGTTGACGGGGCAGTGTCCATGGGGGGGAGGCATGGTGCAGTGGGAGCAGTGTGCAGAGACCAAACTGGCGCTTTTCTCGGGGCATCAGCGATTGTTTTCAAGCACATAACAGGCCCTCAAACCCTAGAAGCTCTAGCTATAAGGGAAGCTCTTTCCCTAGCTGATGATGTATATGCTCGACGCATTCACATTGCTTCAGATTGCAAGGTAGTTGTTGATGATTTGCATCATGGCAATTTAGCTGCTTATGGCGCGGTTCTTCGTGAGATTTCAGACCGTTCGTCAATCTTTCTTTCATGTAATATAGGTCATGAATTTAGGAGCTCAAATTATGAGGCTCGCAACCTAGCGAAACACTCTCTTTCTCTCGGGGTTAATCGCCATGTTTGGTTAGGCCATCCAGGAGATCTTTCGTTCGTCCCTGTAAACATTGTGACGGGTTAATAAAAGTTTCGCAAGGTTGTCTAAAAAAAGAATTTGCTAAAATAAAAAAAAGTAAAAAGAAGAAGAAAAACACTACCTCCCAAGAAAAAAACATTTGCCCAAAAAAAATCTCCCTCCGTTCCATAATGTAATGTAGTGCGTACAGTTTTTTTAAGTAAAACATTACAAACTTTCACCATGTTTATAGACAAAATTATGTACATTTAAAATACCAAATGTGTATTATTACATACATCATCAATTATATTTTCATGTTGTATACATTTCAAATTGTATATAAAAATGTTTTTATATGTAACCTCGGTCAAAGTTTGCTTGGTTTGACTTTCAGAAAATTTATACGCACTACATTATGGAATGGAGAGAGTACCTCTTTGCCCTCCTTTTGATAATTTGGAATCCTTGTGACAATTTGTTTTTCGCATTATGGACAGTGCCTGGAATTAATTTTTTTAGTGTCTGTTACTTTCCGTGAAGCGCGAGGCTGAAGATGACGACGGTGTGAGGAATGTCGTCCACA